>NC_045154.1:875000-1002500 GCF_900700415.2 Clupea harengus
ACACACACACACACACACACACACACACACACACACACACACACACACACACACACACACACACACACACACACACACACACACACACACACACACACACACACACACACACACACAATATCTTCTAATAATACTTTGGACCATTGCGGACTATTTAATGAACATACTATGTATTCTAATCTAGTAAAAATGGCTCCCATCTAGTAAAACTGCCCTCATACCATCTACCTAAGGAACTATAAATGTTTGAATACAGAAGCAATTACTTACAAACTTATATTCCAACGTCAGAGCAAAGTGATCAAAAAGGAAAAGGGAAAACACTTTTTTGTGAATATTATCTCAATGCAAACAGACCATTACCAAACGACTCTAGGGTGTGATCGGCCTTTCCCTTTCCTCAATGCGTCAGACTGTTGCCACTAGTGTGTGTGTACAAGGGCTCACCACGGCTCCTTCCGGCTCCTTCCGGCTCCTTCCCCTGCGCCAGCTACATCCCATTTACATTTTACATTTACATTTAGTCATTTAGCAGACGCTTTTGTCCAAAGCGACGTACAAGGGAGAGAATATTCAAGCTACGAGCAATAGAACCTGGTGTAACAATAAATAAATACTACTTTACATAAGAAATATAACAAAATGAAATAAAAAAGAAAAAAAGAAGTGCAGAAATGTAACTGCTGTAATTGCAAGTTACGCACTAGTCGAAGTGCCAGTTAGGACGGGAAGTGCTCTCTACATTACAGCAGCACAGAAGTATCAAAGCAGGAGGAGCTGGGCTTTTAGTCTCACTCTATATAAATAAATGCTATCAGAATCAGAATCAGAATCAGAATCAGAATAGTATTTATTGCCAAGTAGGTTTACACCTACCTGGAATTTGTTCTGATGTATAGGTGCATACAGTAAACATAAAAACATACAAACACAGTAAGTACTACACATAACATAAAAACACAGTAAGTACTACACAAACACAATAAGTACTACAATACAAAAGTAAATACAGTTTTATTATTATAATTATTATTACTCCTCTTTGACTTTCTCAACATGTGCTGCTGGCCTAAGCAGATCAGGAGCACCTTTTGAACACATTTTGTCCACAGATAATCCAGAGGACCTTCTCTTCTCTGAAGCATTAGTGAAACTATAGTAACCCATAATCTGCACATAGATGAAGAATGGAGACTGTGTATCGGGTCACACAAGAGCTGTCACAGGACATCTCCAGTCCAAAACAAGTTGGCCTTCACAGGCAGGGGCTTGGTTGCCTTGACAGCCCCCCTTGTTTTGTCTTTTTGACATGGCCAACTGAACCCCTCCCCTCCCCCCTCTCTCTGCTGCCCCTGTTCCTCCTCCTCCGTGGTCTGGAATATTAAGTTCTAACCCTATTTAACATTGCCGCCCACAAGTGCCATCAAGGGGGGATTCAGAAGAGAAAAAAAAAACACTTAATGTGCTCATGTATTTTCATTATATATGAGTATTTAGGGTTGACACTACTTCACCGGTGAAATGGCAATTGATTTATGGGAATCCATAGTTATTTAAGATGAACGTCGTGGACCTACATGGCATCTAGCAGGTCATGCATGGTCTGCTATGGTTATACTAAATACAAGAACCGGAGATCTCCTCACTACAAATTAAGCCAAATGTTTAATCTGGTTTTGCTGCAAAAAAAAAAAAATCTAAAATCTAAAATCAAAAAAATCTAAATGATACAAATAGAATGCATAAATAATTGTGTCTACTGTCTGATATTTTCATTTGATCATTTAACTTGTCAACAGGTAATCAGCAGAAAATGCACCGAAGCATTCAATACGGACATGAAGCTCCCTCAGCAACAGCATACTCGTATCATATGAGTATGCACTAAGAGACCTGTATACTGTACATTTATTGACCAGGATTTCTGAGTTTCTCTAAATCCGCAGACCTTTTTTTCCACTACTAGCACCATATTTATGTCCTTTACGAGGGCACTTCTGAAGATGAGGAGGGGTGACGGCAAGCCCTCAGGAGGAGGAGGAAGGAGAAGGAGAAGGAGCCCGTCGGCAGGAACAGGCGCACATTAAAAAAGGTGAGAATTTCAAATCCACCAGGAGCGTCCTTTTCCGGAGTTTTCCGGAGTTTACAGCATTGATGTCATGGCTGCCTGGGGAACATGTGTGTGTGTGAGTGTGTGTGTGTGTGTGTGTGGCAGGGGCTGAGGTAGACATGGGGAACATGTGTGTGTGTGTGTGTGTGTGTGTGTATGTGTGTGTGTGTGTGTGTGTGTGTGTGTGTGGCAGGGGCTGAGGTAGACATGGGGGGCATGTGTGTGTGTGTGTGTGTGTGTGTGTGTGTGTGTGTGTGTGTGTGTGTGTGGCTGAGGTAGACATGGGGAACATGTGTGTGTGTGTGTGTGTGTGTGTGGCTGAGGTAGACATGGGGAGCATGTGTGTGTGTGTGTGTGTGGCTGAGGTAGACATGTGTGTGTGTGTGTGTGTGTGTGTGTGTGGCTGAGGTAGACATGGGGAGCCTGCCAGATGGAGGTCCTTCTTTCAGCCCCTCTGAAAAGGCAGCTTAGCTCTGGTCCCTGTGGGCCTAGTCAATGTGTGTGTGTGTGTGTGTGTGTGAGGCAGGGGCCTATGTGAGCCCTGGTCCCTGTGGGCCGAGTCAATGTGTGTGTGTGTGTGTGTGTGTGTGCGGTGCATTTGCCTATGTGAGCTCTGGTCCCTGTGGGCCTAGTCAATGTGTGTGTGTGTGTGTGTGTGTGTGTGTGTGGGACTAGTCAATGTGTGTGTGTGTGTGTGTGTGTGTGTGTGTGTGTGTGTGTGGGCCTAGTCAATGTGTGTGTGTGTGTGTGTGTGGGCCTAGTCAATGTGTGTGTGTGTGTGTGTGTGTGTGTGTGTGTGTGTGTGTGTGTGTGTGTGTGTGGGACTAGTCAATGTGTGTGTGTGTGTGTGTGTGTGTGTGTGGGCCTAGTCAATGTGTGTGTGTGTGTGTGTGTGTGTGTGTGTGTGTGGGCCTAGTCAATGTGTGTGTGTGTGTGTGTGTGTGTGTGGGCCTAGTCAATGTGTGTGTGTGTGTGTGTGTGTGGGCCTAGTCAATCGGGCCTATGTGAGCCCTGGCTTTTCAAAGCCTTGGTAACTGCCACCATATGTGCCTGCTTAGCACCTCTAAAACAACTTAAACAACTACATTTCTATAACAACTTCTGAAATGCCAAAAAGGACAAATGCATACTGAGGGAGGCGATGCTTTTGTTTTTGCTCAAGACATTTGAACAAAGGTGTAACAAAGGTTTGCTAAACGATAGAAGCAAATCAGACATTGGCCACTCAGATGGTCGTGAAGGAACGGCCATGTTTGGCTACAAACACCAGTGCTCTCTGTAGACCCATGACTGGGGGGCTCCAACAGAAGGGATTTCCTAGGACTCCAGATGAAATGTAATCCCGTTATTCCACTCTGGTGTGTGTGTGTGTGTGTGTGTGTGTGGCTGAGGTAGACATGGGGAACATGTGTGTGTGTGTGTGTGTGTGTGTGTGATCAGTTATTCCACTCTGAATACTAATCAGAGGGATCAGGAGAGGAGTGTGAAGAGGTGTATATGTGTCTGCCCCTCTGGGCTGCATGAATCTGGGCTGTTTCTTTCAGTTAATAATTGCCATGTAATTATTATACACTATAATTATATACACAAGGACCACTTGAGCTCCTCCACGCTCCCACGCGAGTGTGTGTGCGAGCATGTGAGTGTGTGTGGGTGTGTGTGTGTGTGCACGTGTTTGTGTGTGTGTGTGTGAGTGGGCTCACTGGACACACAGGCATTAACATGGCCGTTACCAATGCTTTACAAATTCAAGTAAAAAGGAAGGCGGCAGAGACTATTTGTATGGTTTGCCCAAAAAAACCTTTAAGATCACAAAAATAGTCAGAAAGATTGGAAAAGAGAAAAACAGAGGAAAACTGAAACTGCAGAATGTATCTGCCGATACGAGTCCTACCAAATGCAAAGAATTGGGTTATTTCCCCTGCCTTGCCATTGTCAGTAAAGCAAATCAAATATTAAATATTGATCAAATACTTACCCCCTCAATTTTCCAAAAGATTTGACAGGTCAGCGGAAAGCAATAACCAGACATTTCACAAGAAGAAAATGGAAGATAAAACAAAAGAATTAAATTTATTTAGCATTTTGATTAGTAGAAAATTATTAGTCATAAATAATAAATTATGTTTAGAGCTCGTGTAAAAGAACATTGTATCACAATTGTTGTGTAAAAATGGTTTGAAACAACCAATAGTACTGAGCATAGGGCCTATGAAGTTAGTATGACCTATGAAACTACACATTAACACCAGTCTAGGCTGGAACATTGAGCGTTGGAGAATGATTTGATGCTAAAAGGATATCTGAGTATATACCACCGGTAGAACATAATAATTCCACCAATAAAAGATGGCATTTTCCAAGATCACATGTTGAGAACATGTTAATAATCAATCAAAAACTTGGTATTTTCTGACATCACCATCAGACCACGATCAGGATCACTTGTTTTTCCATCATGCAATATTCAAAACGCTGCAGTTGATAGATATTGGCAACAATCTAAATCTCATTTTCATAGTAATTACATGTGGCAATAATTTGCAAAGAAACAGTAACTGCAAAGTCTTCTATTTCATGTGATTTTTGAAATATACACAGACACACTTTTAAGACACATTTAATCTTCTTAAAAGGGAAACACTGATTTGGGTCAATCCCTGATTTTAAGAAAGAAGTTCTAAAACATTCTGATGTATTGTTTCACAGTTTCTTAAGTGTGATTTGATTTCTTACTTTTTAGGGCCTGCGAAAACACTTCCTGATTCTTGAAAATTTAAAAAATAATTTAAAAACTCTTAAAGCATTCATTAAGTACTCTGTAACTGACGACTACTCAAGAATGGCAGGACAAATGCCAGACTTTAGTTTAGGACCACGGGAACACACATTTACACGAGAGAGATTATGCAGGCCAACCCAAAAAAACGGCTCTGTTTGAAGTTTTGTGGACTTTGGATGAGACATTGGCTCTTGATCTGGGCTATTGTACGAGGAGAATTCCTCTTCTTAATCCCCTTTTCTCTTCTGTCACCTTCATGTTTGATCCACAGTGGCCGCCCGTTATCCAATTTAGACTGGGATCAGTGTGCTCCAGAGCCATGCAGGGGGCCTGCTTCCCCTCTCATCACTGACTCTAAAGCAGATTACACCGCTCTTGTTTGTTATTGTTTACACGTCTGATTTCCCTTATCTTATTCTTCTGAATCAGAATCAGAATCAGAATCAGAATCAGAATAGTATTTATTGCCAAGTAGGTTTACACCTACCTGGAATTTGTTCTGATGTATAGGTGCATACAGTAAACATAAAAACATACAAACACAGTAAGTACTACACATAACATAAAACATAAAAACACAGTAAGTACTACACAAACACAATAAGTACTACAATTCAATACAAAAACAGGGCAGGAGTGCAAAAGTGGATGTGCAATGTGCAGTGTGCAATGTAGTGTGTGTTAACATAACTGCATTGTACTTCAACAACATGCGTGATTGACTGGATGGACCTGACTACCCACCAACACACTAACAAAAACAAGGTAAGAGAGGTGAGAATACAGGACAATTCCAAACATCTACCAGGGCTACTTAAGGTATGTCTTAAGGTGACAGATATTTACAGCTTATGACATCTAGGAGTTTACCAAGTCTGTGTTTTTTATTGTTAAACTGCTTAAGCTACACATCAAAAGGAGAGGAAGATGGAGAGAACGTCACAGGGATGAAAGAAAGAAGCCACAGAGCGGAGGAAGAACAAAAGACTCAGTTTAGAAAGAAAACATCTACAGACGCAGACTTCTGCAGTATTACTTACAGTCACAAAGTCCTGAGGAGAGGGCAGGGAACAGAAGGAGAAGAGAACCTTGGTCATGTAATAAAGGGCAAACACCAGACAACCACAGACACCTGTTGAAATGTGATGAATGCCATACAGTAAACAGTTGTGTTGGCTGCAGTAGCCGTGCTGGACCTCATCATAATGTCACTACTCAAAAGGTACAGTCCGTTGGGGGGCACTGTGGCACAAACAGTAGATGGGAAACAAACATAGTGGCTCCGACAGAGCTGTAAACAATCCCAGCCAATCAACACAGTGCTTGAGGGACACGGAAGGGAAGGGTGTCATTTGATTGGCTGCTGAGCCCAAAATATCGACAACCTTTCAGGACACTGAAACCAAATGGCTGACTGCAACTTTAAGAGGACCTAACACTTTGCCAAAACATAAATCTACAATTGCTTTATGATTGAAATATGAATAGCTATCAATCAATGTGTCTTTGTTGGCACAGTACAAATACAGCTATATTAGGCAAACTGTCTAGTATGCATGGTGTTTTAGTCATTCCTGTGAATATTAATGGAGGCTCAGTAGGGAGTTCTCAGGAGCATCTCCATCTCATAAAATCACTTCTGCTGTTGGCACCAGGGTCATATACAGTAGGGGCTCAAGATGATAATGTGGTCTAAATGGCTAAAACCACTCACACCAATTGATTTCACAAGGGCACAATTCTGCCATCTCAAACTAAAGATGTACATTCTTGATGTGGGTATGCATACGCATTGAAGTGAGACCACATGCTGTTACTCTGTCCTCATCATTTATCCAGAATCTTTAGAAATGTGGCTTTTAAACGTGCAGATAAACTATTGGTGTCAGACACTACACCAAACACACACTTTAATTTTCTCTGGTCGCCACTCTAAGTCTCTGGATACTTACTTAAACTGGAGTTCATTCTGCATGTGTAACATGAGTCTTCTGTTTGTGTCCTTCTGAGGCTAGAGCTACTATGAGCTGATATGGTTTGGGGTCTGTACCGTAGATCAAACTAGAGAGGAATAGTGGGGAGCAGTGGCTATTGTTCCTTTGGTGGTTAATCATGATAGCGGAGGTAGCACTGATAGCATTCGCAGCAATAGCAGCAGCCACAGTGGTGATACTCGTCAGTGGCTGGAAAACGCGCTCCAGGCAGTAACAGTGACAGCCGCTCCCTGTCGACCCCACCCCACTGATCCTGCAAATTCAGTAAACTTCATGGAAATTTAATAAGAGCTGCTGCTGCTCTGTGCCTCACTCCTGCAGAGCCACAGCCTGCTGCTGCTGGGAACATATGTGACGGTTTAGAAACAGACTAATGTCGAACGCTCTTTTGCCCCCTTCCTTTTGGCATTCTTCTCTCCTCTGGGAGGTACCTTTTGCCGGGGTCTGCGAGGCTCAGGAGCCTGGGGGCGTCTGAAGTCTAAGCAAATCCAACAGTATCGAAATCCAAAAGGGTAAACGACATCCGACTTCAAGTTTGACTCGCATCCATGAAAGGAACCTGTGTTGACTGCTGTCAACACTCACAGAATGAATAGCTTCCTGGGTCAATGTTTTAGGAGGCAGGAAGGCCCTGAAGCATGGTAGTCTGGCAAACATGTCTTGGCGTTAACATGTAGGTTTGTCTTTTTCACTTCACCATCTGTAACTTAAAATAACAAAACAAGCCACTGAAGGTATCACTACAGTCACAACATGGGCTCGGTTTCACAGACCTCCACTAACTCCAAAGCTTGTATATCACCACCTGTGAATGTAATGCGATGTGAGGTGCTCTGCCGAAAAAAAAAGAAAATGGGTCTATTGCTTGGTAGCATAGTCACCTGATGTCCAAGGCTTGATGATTGCTAAAACATGTATAGTTAACTGTGTCCTTGAGCAGATATACAGTAAGTTGGATGTGTTGGGTCTATCACTGGGTCTAACACCGACAACAACACAACTAGCACTGGTAAAAGTTGGATATGGGATATTATCTCATATTTGTTAAGCAACCTACTAAAACGGTGCCCTGATGATTTTTTGCAATATATTCAGCAGACTCTGTGCTGGGAAAGTTGTTCATTCACAAAATGACATATTGAATCACATGACCATGTATCACTAAAATGAAAATGACAAATTCAGTTATACACAGGAAAAGATTTCCTGTGCTATTCGTTGGGGACTTCCCATAGCAGCCAGTCCCATCACTGTCACATGCAAGTACTCATACCCACCCACCTAACCAATATAAGAACTGGCCCACAACAGATCCTGAGCAGCAGGATACAACAGCAACGCACAACTGGCTGCTGACAGCCTCAGCATGAGCCGTATGTTGTCCCCAGGATCCGTAAAGGCCCTCCTTCACACTACACCACGCATCTGTCTGTAGTCTGTAGCCCACCACTGCACCTCCAGAAGGCTCAACAGTGCTGTCTAGCGTTCCAGACGCACCCCCTCCATACCCATGATGGGTGAGAGTACATGCCACTACCAGAGACAACCACAGATACACTAGAAGATAGACCATGACAGGATTTCACATAGCTCAGTGTTAATTCAGGTTCATTCACGACCCTGAGTAGTCTGTGAATGCCTCAGCACTGACTCGCCACTGACTTACCATTGAAGCAGTGTTCTTGACTACTGGATCCCTGGTTCTTTCATACAACGCTACATTATTTAGACAACACAGCACCCCAAGCCTTTTCCTAACTGCCTTATTCATTCTGAAATAGCAACTTCACACCTTACGTGTGGCCAAAGCCCAAACTGCAAGCATCGCAATTTCAGTTTACCAGGCAAGAAGGTCTTATCAATAGAACTGATAGCTTTAACAATGAATTCTCTAAACTCTGAAACCTGTCTTTGGTCACTCAATGTGGAATAGTACCACCTGCCTGAACTCTTCACAGGTTTTTCTACAAAAGAAGAAAGGACCTCACCATCAATATAAAACCTCTCTTCCACTAGTTTTCCCTTGCTGATACTTCTACATTTGTTAGGTTAGGTGATGCTGCTATTATGGAAGGTAGTTATATACTAAAACATCCCTTAAAAAGCTATAAAGCTAAAAAAAAAAAAACATGCATACCTAGCTGTGCAATTCACCACCCTTTATTGTAGCTAAATAGAATATTGTGTTGTTCATTTCAAGATCGTGTCTACTATGTTACTAATAGTTAGCTGTGTCACAACCGGATCCGTTGCCTGGTAACAATCGGACTGTAGAGGGTTTATCGCTAAAACATTTAGCATTTTAAAACAAAAAAGACCACAGAAATGTATGGTTTACTATACTGTTGTAAGTTTTTTTTGAAGCCCTATAGTTTCATAATCTTGTTTTACTCATGCAATAGGCTACGAAACAAGGCTGTATCAAAACAACGACATCAAACTAAATATATACTATACAAAGCTGTTTATTGGTCAATAGCAGCAAATGTAATTTGTGCAAACAGAAATTCCACAGCCACTTAACCTCAATGCTGGAAACCTGAAAACAGGTTATGTCAAACACATCCACACATACCAAGGCCTGCAATACGAGCCGAGAAGGTCTTGGTCTATAACATTTCTGATTGATTACAACTCGGGGTGTCCCCGACTATGTAGTTAACATCAGTTAATCTGCTAGCTACCAAAAGAACCACCAACAAACTGCATTAGGCTACCACATACAACCATGCTGATGGAACCATGAAACTGGCATCACAAAACACTCCACAGCCATGCTCTGTAGTTTTGCTCTGCCAGGTAAAAAAGCCTGCCCACTGTCATCTCTCTGCCATGATAATGTTAGCCATTTTCAACAGAATGATAGCTAGGCGAGGAGCTCTGTACATAGCTTCGGGTACAGGTACATCTCCTCGGCATCAGCTCCTGATGTCTTACTACGTTGGCTACGTAACCTCCCAGGTTGGCATCTTTCCATGTCAGTGGGAGTCCAGCTTCTGTAAGGTTCATTCAAGACAGAGTCCAGAACGATGCTTTTTGTCTTCTGTTTCTATTACAAGTTCTAACTTCAGGGACATTCTCAAAGAGAGAACACCATTGCTAAAAACTGTTTACAAGTCTCCAGTGTTCGTCACACAAGTACATTTACAGGAAATTGAATATGTTCAAGTACTAGCAACAAGTTATTCCTGTATCTAAGTAACCACATAACTAATGCTACTTATCTGTTTAGAAATGTCTCTTGTTTTACGTATTCCATTCACATGATTAGGCCCTGCCCTACTCCAGGGCCAAACTGAGGCCGTCTGCCCCATGAACACAGAAAGTCTGAGGCCTTTGCCCAAACACCAGGGTTTTACCCCACAGTGGAAAAGCACCATCAGTTAGCTAGCTGTTCTTAATCTTTTGTTCTCCACAGCGTAACAATCAGGTATTCATCTAAGCCAGTGTTTCCCAAACTTTTTTCGGGTCCCGTACCCCTTCAGACATTCAGACATTCAATCTCCAGCTCCGTTTGGGAACCACTGATCTAAGCCGTGGTATAATTCAGTGGGGTGGGTTTAGGAGATCCCCATGGCTGTGATGCGGCCACAGGCTTGAGGCCAGAGGCAGAGTGCCACAGGTCATCACAACCGTGGAACACCTGGAAAAGGATGAACTACCTTCCCTCTTCCCATTGCTCTCTTTCCTCAGCATCAAACTAGATTTAACACTTAAATTGTACCATTGTAAAATGTAAAGGATATGCCCACTTATAGAAGACCTCGACCAGAACTAAATGTCATATCATATAAAAACAATAATAATACTGGTCATCCTGATAACCAGTGTCTTTTTTTTGCTATTGTTTACTTCATTTTCAAGCCGTCTGGCTAAAAATTACTTCTGTTTGTTTACATTTACATTTAGTCATTTAGCAGACGCTTTTGTCCAAAGCGACGTACAAGGGAGAGAACAGTCAAGCAAAGAGCAATAAAAATATGGTGTAACAATAAATACTACTTTACATAAGAAAATAGAAAAACGACTTAGAAAGAAAAATAAGTGCAGGAATGTAACTGCTGAAGTGCAAGTTAAGCACTAGTCAAGGTGCCAGTTTAGGAAGGGGGGTGCTCTCTGAAGAGTTGGGTCTTCAAAAGCTTCTTGAAGGTAGAGAGGGACGCCCCTGCTCTGGTAGTACTAGGCAGTTTGTTCGTTTGTGTAATTGTGATTGAAGTCTATAGTCATGATGTTTAAATGTTTTACTGGGGATTTACAATACTATGTTATACATCTGTTTGAGGCCTTACCTTCCTAGAGGCCAGTGTTGGGTCCTGCAGCAGGAGATGGCGGAGGGCAGGAGCGTCTCCCAACGCTGCACACCGCAGCCAGTCCCTTTCTAACGGATCCATCTGGAGTCGCTGGAACAGAGACTAGAGAGAGAGAGAGAGAGAGAGAGAGAGAAAAAGAGAGAGAGAGAGAGAGAGAGAGAAACAGTGTCTAAGCCAGAGGCATATATCATACATTGTTTACATCACACATCCATTTTGGTGAAGTGTGAACATTGTCAGGTCCTGAGGGCATATCCTCGTAATGTCGAGTCTCTCTGGTTCTCTGCTGCTGGTCTCTGCAGCAGCTGAGATTTTCTCATTGAGACCCTTGAGTTAGGAGAATCTCATTTCATTACCTCGTTCACTCTATAGCTATCCCGCCTTCTAATTCCATCAACTCCATCATATGTGCATCTCTACTGTTATACACACATACCCATTTTTCTGCTGTAAACATGAATACATTTGTATGCTTGTGAAGATGCTTCTAAGGGAATTGGGAGAACTTATGCAAAAGAAAAATATATTTCGCATTTGATTTTGCTGGGCAAACTGTGACACAAAGCGGGAACTTAAATTAGATGACAGACGTTGTCAACAGACAGGATTTTTAGACATTTCCCACCGAAAATATTTTTTATAAAAGACATGTTATGTCAGCATGGTCTGGTTCATCAGGTTTTCAACGGGAAAATGTCAGAATACCTGACCCGATGTCTTCAGATAGGCTAGCTCGGAAGCTAGGAAACATACACTCCACAGATAACTTACATTTCTCACTTTGTGTCTTTGTAGCCAACATGTAAACCAGCTAACTAGGCACCAAGTATCAGACTACATGTGGCTCCTTGCACCATTCAATACTATCAAGTAGATTAGGCCATAATGCATCAAGGGGGGAGAAAACCATACTGAATATTTTCAACACAACAATTATTTTGTTTATATATGTTTAAAGGCAAAATACATAATCGTGTTTTTTGTTTTATTTAGTCATAGCTGGGATAAATTGTACCACTTAATTATTTAGGCAAGTGGGGATATGTTATCTTGTGTTGTTTGCCAATTCTGTTCCTACCCCAAATCCATCCTAAATATACATAGTATACTAATAGTGCGGCCTTTCAGCAGTCTTATCAATGTTCCATTGTGGTTTGGGTCAATACATTGCTGTATTTCAGGGTATTGGTTATAGTCTGTTATAGAGTGTTTTTCCTGAGTGGTATCCGTAGCTTTTTAATTACATTACACCACCAAAACTTTTTTGTTTTCGACTTCATTCTTTTGGAACCTGCACCAGATAAGGCAACATGTTCTGTTGCACCATGGTATACAGTAGATGCCATTCTGTTAGTCATAACTGAAGCTATCGCTTTGCGCTCGGTTTCAGGTGGTTGATAAACGCATATATTTGCAGGTCAGGCGGTGCTGATTGCCTCTTGTAATGGGTTGGTTGGGTGCGGGTATTAAAACCCCCTGATCCGCCCATCACTGCTAAGGTCATTACTGAACCCATTCCCTGCCATTAGCTGCAACAGAAACAGACTAAAAGAGGGATCTGTGACCCAGAACTTCCTAAAAAAGACCGAAAAGGGACGTAACAACTCACGAAAGGACACTGGACACAACACTGGGATCATTTCATGGGAACCCTTATGAATACAGTACTGTATATCACATCATTGATCATTCTCATTTAAGGTTCATGGCCTGAACACCTAAAAAACCCGATCTTAATGGGAGTGTGTGTCATTGCTGCTGTTCAAACCCAGTCTCCGTCACTAACTCAATAAGCTGTGTGTGACTTATGTTATGCCCTTGGGAGGCAATGACGGTGCACATATGTAACTGATAACATGGAAGGAATGCATAACAAATCAATCCAATAATTAGGCTTCTACAGTACAGGGGGTTTGAATGCCAAGCAGAATGGTATGGGAGAACATTTACATTTACATTTAGTCATTTAGCAGACGCTTTTGTCCAAAGCGACGTACAAGGGAGAGAATAGTCAAGCTACGAGCAATAGAACCTGGTGTAACAATAAATAAATACTACTTTACATAAGAAATATAACAAAATGAAATAAAAAAAAATTTAAAAAAAAAGAAGTGCAGAAATGTAACTGCTGTAATTGCAAGTTACGCACTAGTCGAAGGAAGGATGGAGCAGGGCGAGACTGTAGGCACATCTCCAGGGAGGAGACAGAGTTTCAGTCCTGTGGTCTTGCCCTCCTCTGACCTCCACTATGTTAAAGACACCATGCCGAATGGAGGGAGGCAAGATGGAAGGAGTGGGGCTGGTTGACCTTTGACTCTTAAAATGTCAAGTCTGTCTGAAGTCAGTAGCTGGAGACTTCAGCTGTACATTGACATGGGATCCCTTTTCTTTGAGAAAACAAACTAGAAGCATGTAATCGCAAACAGGTTGCACTGAGGAAAATGCTGTATCTTGAAATGTATACTTTAAAAGTAACAAAAAGTACAAAGAATACTGCATTTGAAACTTTTGAAATTTAAGAAATGGTTTGCAAATTCAAAGTGCATGGACTCGTGTCCTTGAATCATCCCGAGATGGACTATGGAACTAAACCGTTTCCCTTAACAGGGCTCTGCTTTAATCAATGACATGCTAGGTCATCGTCATGACGGCAGAGTTCACACCCCTGTTAACAGTGCAGGTGAATGATGAACTGTGGAGAGAGGTGTTAGCACGATGTTAATTAAAAAGCTTGTTCATTAACCAAGGGAGCTGTCTTTCACAAACATGCTGAGGGGAAAAGACAAGGACAAACAAGTTTTCAAAATGCAATTCCTGTCCTATCCTATCAACTCCCCCTATCAACTATTCTTGACACTAGCAGATTATTTGTCTTGATTAACAATTTATTTTGTCTTGATAGTCTTGTAAGGGATTGTACAAGCAAAGCAGTCCTGGTTACATTTGTTTTTATTTCTATAAACTTTATTTAACCATATGGAAATCTGGGATTGAAAGTATTTTGTCCTGGCAAAGGCAAGCAACTACACATACACATTATATACATTATTATTATTATTATTATTATTATTGTGACATTTCTTTGTTAATAACTGGTTAGATTCATACTGACAACGTTATAGTATAAACATACATTTGCAGAGGTCATACAGAAAAGAACAGCCTTTTCAAAAAGAAAGGGATAGTTTATGTAACCAGGATTTGTACACTCCATTGTAATCCACTGTCTGTGATACTCATGATTATCGAGCACTTCAATGTTAACTTACCGTGACAGAAGATGCAGTGACACTCCGAGTATCATCCTCCAGACACTCCTGTTCATCACTCTACAACACAGAAAATGCCAATATTGATCAAAGATATAGTCAAGTCAAAGTCAAGTCAAAGTGTTTATTGTCGCATACACCAAATTTCTTCAGCGCAGCGAAATTCTTATGACTTGGCAGCCAACATCTACGCAGTAGACGGCATACAACAGGTAACACAAATAACATATACCAAAATAACATATACCAGAAATAACATATAACATACAACATACAACATACAACATACAACATATAATACTACATGTGAATAAAGAGGACTGTAAAGATGAGCTTTGGGTATGGCGGTGTAGGACCCTGGTGCGGTAAGAACACCTCAGGCGTAGCCAGCATAACACAAAGGCAATTTGTACGCTTGTGGTCTAGCGGAAAGGAAATCAATACAAATTATACATTGGTTTGCATAAATCAGACAAATGCTTAAAGGGGACAGATTATGAAACTTTCACTTATTTAGTGCTTCTTCTACACACAGATTTGGGTATTTGGCATACCTACCAAAAAAACGTGGAAAAAGACAACCCGTGTTTTTTTGACTGTAGTGGGAAGGGGTTAGCAACATTAGCATGTGGTAGTGGGAAGGGGTTAGCAACATTAGCATGTTGTAGTGGGAAGGGGTTAGCATTAGCAACATTAGCATGTGGTAGTGGGAAGGGGTTAGCAACATTAGCATGTGGTAGTGGGAAGGGGTTAGCAACATTAGCATGTTGTAGTGGGAAGTGGGGGGCGCTGTCGCTACACGATGGTAGTCCTTTGGGGGATCGTAGTCCCTCACATTGCGCATGCGTCATTTTGCGACACTGTCGACTGCTGTCGACAGCGAAGCCGCGCGCGCATGCGTCACAACGACAGATCCGTTTTCAATCATGGAGAAAAGCGACGAAAGCCAGTTTTTTGAAAACATGACCATTTATTTAAAAACAAAGAAGATGTCACAGTGGACAAAACAGATGAGGTGGAGGATCAAAAAGTCTCTCCCCAGTTTTGTTTCATATGTTGACGTAGAGCCTTATGCTGTTAGCCGTTTACAACATAATTAAATATAACATTAAATATACCCACCTTATGCGTTAAGACAAGCCCCATATGTTGACGTTTAAACCGTTTACAACATTATTAAATATTACGTTAAATAAACCTGCATTATGCGTTAAGACAAGCCAGATATGTTGATGTTGATGTTGAGCCTTATGCCGTAAACCGTTTGTGTCTGAGCATGCGCAATGTGAGGGACTACGATCCCCCAAAGGACTACCATTGTGTAGCAACAGGCGCATTAGCATGCAGTGTTCTACTGTGTTCTACATTGATTATCTTGAGTATTGAGTATCTTTTCTCTGTTGGCTGTGTCTGTTATGGTGAACCCTTAGGCTAGCCTATTTGATGTATTTCTTACTTGTACAGTAAAGGGGTTTGGATGTCTATGGAGTGTAATTTGTGTCAGAATTTACGTTTGCATATGTTGTTATGCTATGTTGGCTACCACGAACAGCATGAAGATTGACTTTAAAGCGCCATGACTCTGAATGTAGCCATGCAAGGGCTGTGGATGAATCACATACCAACTTCACATCATTAACAGTTGGCCTCAAATGCATTTGAAGTAGTCAGAAATACAACTAGTATCATCTCCACATGCTAACAAATGCAAACAAACCAACACCATCAACGTTACTACAGTATGGAATTTGTTCATATGTTCATCCAACAAAGAAAATAAAACAGTAATGCACAAACTTATATCTAATGTTCAATTAAAATCAGATCTTTCAGTTAGTCGGCAGAGAAAGATATCCTTTTGAGAAATTTAGAAACAAAGATGTTAGCGTGTGTGTGTTATGTGTTATGTCATATATGTATGGTTAAAATGACAATACACCATCAAACAGCATCAAGTTCACCACAAAGCAATTCTGCTTAGCGCACCCAAATTAATAACAAATAAATTAAATTAAATTTAAATTAAAATTTAAATAAATGTATTTATTTGGGCTAGTCTTAGTCATTTAGGGCAATCATAATGTGAAGAAGGCTTTCCCTAAGGGATACCAGGGATTTAGAATTGTGCTGGGCCTGTGGAGCAGTGTATGGTTCAGTTCGAGCCCCTTTGTTTGTGTCCGATTTACAACGCCTGAAATGTGTACGAACACAAGAGTTTAGTTCGAGCCACTTTGTTTGTGTCTGATTTACAACGCCTGAAATGTGTACGAACACCAGAGTTTAGTTTGAGCCACTTTGTTTGTGTCTGATTTACAACGCCTGAAATGTGTACGAACACCAGATAAATTAGGCTTAAGCTTGTGGACTCAACCTTTAAGAAACAATTATGTTTTCAACACAAATATTAGTAATACCTACAGTTCAGACTTTTATCAATTCATTTTTTTAATAAATGACCATTCTTTCAGACATTGGTCTTTTTTAGTATGGTTTTACCAAAGGGTTCCAAAGGAATAGGTCTTCAGGGTAAACAGGGCAGTCAGTAAGTCTTTATCATGTGGAGAGAATGTTAAGCAATCTGATTCTTGTTAAAGATGTTGCACCCATGCTCCCAATCGAAACTGTTCTTGATTTGGAATGACCCAGCTTACTTCTCGGTGAAACCAGATTATTGGGGAAGGGTGTAATAATGTGGCAGGTCTCACAACACTGCCTTACTCCTCACACTTGCCAAATTTAGATCTCCGGATTTTGGGGGATTTGCAGACTCATGGACATGTTCTTGTGAAGTCCTACAGAACTCAATGCTAATTAATCAGCATTTGGTGGCAATTATCTACAGTTGTTGTACAATTGTTGATGTGGTTGTTATGCCTTCTGTGTCGTACACTGATGTGAATGTCAAAGAATTTAGGATTTAGGTAATGAGAAAGATTTGGATGAAACACAGGTTTCTAAATATGAATTTGTGTGATGTGCAAAATAAATACACTGTACGCATAACAAAAGATCCATCTTCATGAAAGACAGATTTTTAGAAAGGATGGAACATGAGGTTGAAATTCTCTCTCACTATCACAACATCAGGCACAATGTGTGACATACCTGCTTTATTAGCTAGAGTAAAGTGAGGGCAACTCACCCTCCTTGAGATGGCAGCTTCACTTGCCAAGGACACTGTGTCGCTGCGCAGAGACAGGAGGTCTGAACAGCTGAGATCTGCTCCATCATTATGACAGTGGCCGACGCTGGTGCGATCAGACAGAGTTTCTGTCTCTCTCCGCTGTCCCTCTGGGGTACCGGTGCCTGTGTTAAGCTCTGCTGCCTAAAAGCATGCAAAAGAGAAACATATAGCATGCAGGATTTTAGACTTAGGAGTAATTAAAAATTATGCCAACTATGTGTTACACTTGTACATTCAGTATGGTACAATTTCCCTCCAAATATCCTCAGCAAACAGGCAGAGCACAGAGATTACCTCAGTCAAAGCCATCCATTTCAGTCAAACCCTGCCTTTCAAATCTACTTTATATGCTGTAGGATCTCCACAAAAGAGAATGTTTACAATTCAAGGCTCATTTTGAAGGTGGATACTCACTCATACTTGAAAGTAAATGAAAAGCCTGCCATACTTGTTACGTGCAATTAATTCTCAACAAAAGACAGTAGCAGCAGTAGCAAACATTGCGTTGAGGCTTTAATTCTAGAGGAAACATTCTACAATCCCAATCCCCTTGGGCTCTCATTACTGAGAAGGCTCTGATGACATATTAAATGCTTGGACAAACACATCTCTTTTAAGCAAAGTACGGATTCAAATGCATAAAAGAGAATAAGTACACACTGGAGACAAAGCAATCAGTTCAATTCACTTAATTACATATAAGAAACAGTAGCACTGGTGCCCAAAATAATTATGGAACCAATTCATGCTCAGCCAATGCCCCTGAATCTAATCATCAAAGTTAAAGTGATTATGCAAATTGGTAATAGGCCACACTTGTGCAATTAGGTACGAGTTCAAATTGAGATCAAAATAAACCTTACAGCTCAAAGCTCCAGAAATCACTTGGGTAGACAACAAAAATCACACAGACAAGCAAATTGCTGTCATTGTTGTTCTTTAAAATCATCTTTTGCATATGCTAGTCTCCAGAAGCCGTTTGGTGACTGGGCCAAGAGCTGGAAGAACACTCCACCACAACTGATCCTTTGGTGTTCATTCAAGCTACGATTTGCTCTCCAGACCTGGTGACTCAGCTGATGATCCACTATGGCCTCAGACGTGACCCAGCAAGGCCCTTACAGTAGCAGCACTATCCAAACAAACAACAAAGAACTAGAACAATAACAAATAACACGCCACAGAACCGTATCATAGTCAAATAGAACAATAACAAATAACACGCCACAGAACCGTATCATGGTCAAAGAACTATGCTTTAACACGCCACAGAACCGTATCATGGTCAAAGAACTATGCTTTAACACGCCACAGGACCGGATCAGAGTGAAGCAGAACTATGCTTTAACACACCACAGGACCGGATCATAGTCAAATAGAACTATGCTTTAACACACCACAGAACCGTATCATAGTCAAATAGAACTATGCTTTAACACACCATAGGACCGTATCAGAGTGAAGCAGAACTATGCTTTAACACGCCACAGAACCGTATCATAGTCAAAGAACTATGCTTTAACACGCCACAGAACCGTATCATAGTCAAATAGAACTCTGCTTTAACACACCACAGAACCGTATCATAGTCAAATAGAACAATAGCAAATAACACACCATAGAACCGTATCATAGTCAAATAGAACTCTGCTTTAACACAAGAACCGTATCATAGTCCAATAGAACTATGCTTTAACACACCATAGAACCGTATCAGAGTGAAGTAGATGACACACGTATACTTGAAGCAGAAATCATGACAGTTACTGTGCTGATTACAGAATGATAATGACTTTCACATATCAAGTATTCTTAAATCTCAAGTTTGCTCTAATTTCAGTTTCTTACTAGTAGCGACAAGACAGCTCTCTGCCAATTCCCAAAGTAACACCACATCCCTCCATTAAAGCTGTTGTAAGCCATGGTGGCTAAACTATATGAAAATGAAAATATATTCAGACTTTGTAATCAGCAACTACATTTTCAACTAAGTTCAACTGTATTAATCAATCAGGAGATGGCCATCTCTGACCACTGATTCTGTTGTCTTCAAGCTGAATGTCAGGTGGGGATTCCTGACTTCAGTAACTGGAAATAGAGAACAAGAAATGCTAATATTGCTTACACTGGCAGAAGCCATTTTTGCAAAACAGAGAAAGTAGCTCACTGAATGTGGCTCACTTGGCAATACTTCAAATATGCCTCTCCTAATCAGTTTTGGAGATGACTTCTCAATGACATTTCGTTGCCTCTGTACCTGTACTCTGTGCAATGACAATAAATGTAATCCAATCCAATGACTCTTCAATGACTGAATACAAATTCTGTGCAACTAAAATGCATTGGTTGCTGTACTTGCTGTGTACAAAACCTAGGATTACGATACCTTGTTTAAATACACAGACATATCATTTAAAAAGTCTTAGGCCTTGTGAAGATTTTAGAAATATAATAATGTGCAGTACATGTCTGGTAAGACCTGCAAAGGGCTGCATGACCACTGAAACACTAGGCAGTATTGAAGTAGGCACAGCATTAAAGTATGCACATCATTGAAGTATGCACAGTATTAAAGTAGGCACAGCATTGAAGCAGCACAGCATTGAAGCAGCACAGCATTGAAGCAGCAGTGCCAGCACTCCCACTGCATGAGAAGGGCTTTATTTTTAGCGTGGGGGGGAGGGAAGGAGTGTAAAGGAGACAGGAGCACCTTTTGTCATCGTACCTCTCTGTATCTGTGACATATCAAAGGATAGAAACAACTCTGTGATTCCACACCACCCTGACAGCCAGGGAGGGAGTAGACACACACACACACACACACAATCCTGACAGGGTATGAATCAAGGGGGGCTTTAAAGCTGGTGAACTGTACTTCTTAAAGCACAAACACCAAATCTGAGCAGACACTCATTTATACATTTAGAAATGATTCCACGTTAGTTTTTTTCTGTGGATACTGTCCAACCTATGGGTAGGGGCATTGTTGAAAGAGAAATGGAAGAAACGGAAGAAATTTCTAAGAATGTTATTGCAGCCAAACTGCGCCCGAGCCAGCTTTCCAAATCGATTCTGAGAGGCTGGTGCGATCACAACTCACTTTTCTAAGACTGTGACATTCTCCCTTAGGTTCAGAGAAAGAGCAGAGACAGAGAGAGAGAGAGAGAGAGACAAAAATCCACATTAGGAAAAAGGTTCTTTTAACTACCAAAAGTCTTTAAGGTGTGACAAATGCATTTATGTCAAACACATGCTACGGCTAACCCTCTCGGTATTTCTTCAAGATTAGACTGCGATACAGTGCAGTTTGAGTCATTTGGTTCACAGCTAAGTATGATGACACTTTTCAAGGTATACGATTGACTCAGCATTTGATATGTATATACAGTCCATTAGCAGCTCAGACCCAGGACAAAAACAACTCAAATAACTGAAAATACATTTACATACATTTGGCCAACATCCAGATGGTATAGTATATCCCAATATCCACCCAATCAAACGCACATACAGTAACGTCCCTTTAGAAAAGAAAATCTTAAAATAGATCTCCTCATTTTCTCTTAGACAACAAGTGAAATTTAGGCTTAAATCTCCTGCTTCTCAGATTTCTATATGAATCAAATGTCTCCTATGGAGAACCATGCAGTGTTTTTACTACATGTTTAGCCGTCTCAATATTACCTCCTCTCTGACAACTTTGGTGTTTGGAGACGAGGAACAAATTTTCAGAACAAAAAAGTAAATTTACTAGACGATAACGAGAAGACTGTTCAAAGCTGTTCTGGAGAGGGATAGCTGGGAGACTTTTTGTCAATTATGGTGGATTCTAACAATAAAGTGCCTTACATCATTTTTGTTTCAAAACGTTTCTAAGGACGTGTAGGAGAAATATCAGTCATTAAATTGATACAGAAATGAAACAATAATGAGTGTCACATCTAGGTCTTCTGAGCTATCAAAGATCCATCTGTGAGAGCTAAAACTGTCCTAAGGGATATCTCACAACGTAGCTCTGTCTGGAAAAAGTCTATATAGTATATGTTGTCCTACACAAATGAGTTTCTCAGTGTTTCCCACTTGAAGTATCAGTAAGGACACTGGTGAGCTAACAATCTAAAAGGCAAAACCATTGCAAACATCAACAACACTAAAACTGGCATTGATACAATTCTTGCCGGCAAGCACTGAAAAAAGTTACCTGTCTGTGCATTTTGTTAATTTGTTTTCCTTTCTTTTTTTTTTTACTTATGGAACTGTTTATTTTTTCTGCTTCAGATTTAGTTGATGTGTTTCAGTGAAATAGTTGGCGCTGTCATGCTGTTAAAGCTTCTCTTATGTTTTTGCAGCGTGGTCCATCCCTGTCCACAGAACTACACCGTACATAGCTGGGGTGGCTGGTGGGAATGATATGTGTTTTTATCTGTCCTTTACATGACCAGTTAGTGTCAAAACTAATTTGAAGATTATACCAAAACTGGTTGCCCGCAAAAACGAACGTCAAAAAGAGGAAATTTAAATGAATGTTGGCACCCCAGAGTATACAACTCTGCTGAAAATCTGTGAGTCTTACAGATAAACAAGACTTGACAGGTCCTGGTCCAACACGCAGAGTACAGAGCAACAGGACAACAGAGAGTAGAGAGTCTAGAACACTGGCAAAATGGAACCGCATCCATTGTCACAAAATTGAATAAACTCTTCCAAAACGGTCAGTATTTGTTCAATGTATAAACAAGGGTTAGAAGGTCTCCTGACAGTTTTGTTATGATTTTTTTTTTTAAAGCTGGTGTCCCTGGGGTGAAAAAAAGTCAGGTAATAACCGATTAAAACACTCTTAGATACCATCCGATTCCTGTAGGCTGAAAAGCCTCTTCAAACTGTGGACCTAAATGTGCTGTAAACATGGTTCAACTTTCTCCTCTTTTCCAACCGTTACCAATACTGAATGCCAACAGACTTTGCCTTTCATGTATGTTTCTGGGAGTTTGAGTTTGTGTCTTCACCTGACCAATGACACTGTTGTGAAAACAGCATCCTTTGTATCCCGCATGAAGAATGAATACCTACTCAAGGTCTATACAGCTCAACTGTGCTGTCATAACATAAAATACAGACTGTTTCTAAATATTAATCATCTTGTTTTTAAAAACACAGAGAATGTAACAATTTAGTAAGTATGGTTTTAAAAGGCAGTATTTTAGGGTATTAGGATAACACATACTGCTAGACTTCTGTCAGAGAAATAAATCCACTCAGAATTTAATATTCACCACATCTTTAAAAACGCTCGAAAATGAAGGCATCTTTTGCAGAGACATAAGGAGAAGTGGCTATATAAACCAATTAAGTCAAAATGAAGAATGAGTGGAAAGTTTTTAATACAAATGCTGGAATTTTGTCCATTTCTTCTGTGCAGGTAGCAGACCAGCTGAATAAGGTGCTGGGAATTGTTTATGGGAGACAAATGCTGCGGGCATAATCTTAATTGCATTAATAGGAGTTCTCTGGTATCTCCACTCAAGGAAAAGCATTTATTTTGTGTCCTGAATACTCGGAATAACTTCACGCATGATATGAGTATCATTTATTTCCCCCGTCTCTGAAGTCAATTTCTTTTAAATACATTTCCCTCTCACAGGCAATTCGGGGGAACATATTGAGAGACTGTGCACTTCAGTAAGCACGCACGCACACATACACACACCCACACAAACTGGAGAGGCTAATGGAGAGCTTAGCTGTGGCAAAATTCAATTTAGAAGTACCTGCTAGTTAGTGCACAACCTCAGACAGCACTATTTGACCATTTTTTTGCACTACTGACGGTCACTACGTAGAAAACGCACCTCTACATTTACACCTGAAATTGTGAGCCTCACCTGGCCATCAACTAGACAACATTCTGTCCAAATCCACCTCAAATGAGATGAAGACCAGCCAGAGAGCAACGACATCTTAAAATAGTAATGGTACCACCTGAAGAACTAAACTGAATACGAGAACCTGTACATGTTCTGATTCGGCCCATTTAATCCAAATCTTAGACCTGTATCTGGTTTGTCTCTGAAAATACTAATGTGATAAAACAGTCTTGTCTGTTTACATTAATGTTTACATTAATATTTACATTAATAGTACATACTGCATATTGTAAATATTGCACTATTTTCTAATAATAACAAAATATTATTGAAAGACCAATTACATACGTTACCTAGCATATACTTAACTCCTTGCTAATGTGTAATCACACACTTGCCAAATTCAATTAAACGATTTAACTAATACTGCCCTGGTTCCTTGACTATTTTCATAGCAGAGCCATTTCCCCAATGAATCTCTAGGTACTGAGCTCCCAAAAGTGAAGGAAAAGGAGATTATTTTGACAGTTAAGTTTGGGTTACATGCAAAAGAAGGCTGGGGGTCATGTTAGAATTGTCCATCAGGCAGACAGGCAGAACTCATTTGAATGCAAAATATTGCTTTCGATATTCAAATATGCCATATATATGCGAAAGGGTTCGGTGAACACCAGACCTTCTCCATCAAAGCCTCCCGCCTGCCTCCCCAGTGATATGCACCATGTGTAGGTGTTTGCTGAGGATATGGGTACAATATAATTGTCAGAGTACAACGCCTGCCGTACACAAGACTGGCTGGACTTTAAATCAAGCTTGTTTCATCAACATAATTACATAAGACCAGAGACTGTAACTTTGAGATTCGTTTTGTGTATCTAAGTAAAATATTAATAATCTTATTACCTTTATGCAACAAATACAAATCTATATTGTTTTCATCACTGACCACTTAACAGAAACATAATGTATTGTCACCAACATGTAACATGACGTAAACAGAAGATGTCAACATTTACAGATATGCTCCTTCGGAGAATACATGCCTGCCAGACTGCCAGATCTAAAAAGCTCTGTGAGTGCTTATATACCCTCATATACATCTCATTTGAGGAGCACAGAAGCTCTGTGAGTGCTTATACACCCTCATATACTGTACATCTCATTTGAGGAGCAAAGAAGTAGGGGGCTTTTGGGGCATATAGGATCATAGGATGATTTTCATTCCTGCACAGCTGGAGTCCAAGTGTCCATGATATTACCGTGCAAATATCATCACAGAGAGCTGTTCAACCCTTCCGTCTCATTAATATCCCTTTCTCAAAGCACTGGATGGGCACGTCTAGGTCAACCCACCATATTTACTGTAATCAAACTAAATCTCAGTAGCAATTCTATCAAGGAGAGAAATAGTGGCCATCCAATGATGTGACTAAAGAGGTCAACATATCACAAGGGCTTTAGCATCGCCCCTGCCAAGGTCTCCATTTCATACGCTCCCCTTCTTTTGAGATAGTGTTCTTTTTTCTCTGCACAGACAGCTAGTTTCATAGCTAGTGTTCCTAGTGGAATGTAGAATAGAGGACTGTCAGGCCTGGGACCTGCTGCTTTTGCACACGAATCAATGCAATTCTAACCAATTCTATGGTGGTGTTTTTTTTAATGCCAACCAGTGCCAGTGAAGAAGAAAGCAACAGCTCAGCAGCCCCCCAAAAAAGAGATTATATTGTGTACCGACGTTATTTCACCACCTGAAACACTGCCACTCGGTAGAACATTCAGAACACAAATGCTAACAAACCGTGGCAAGGTCAACCTTAGTCCACTGGAACTAGCTGCGAGGCAGACAGAGAAAAAGCCCAATCAACAAACGGTTCTGTCAGCATCATCTAGTGTTCCACCCGATGACAAAAACACATCCCACATGCCGTAGCATTCTACACAGCCAAACACATACTAGCCAACATGCTACACCCAATATTAGGGATTCAAGAACCTCGCTAAAGCCATGCACTCCAGATATGAGTCTACTTTTTTTTTAAGATTTTAGTTTATTATTCTATTATTCATTTATTAACAAATCACAGATGTTAGAATAATATGGTAGGAAAAAACGGATTGGAAGCTTTCACACCACACTATGGAGGAAGGCAAATGTCATAAATGCATCAGTATAATACCAACAGCCAACAGAACTTCAAGCAGCAGCAGTCTGCAGTGCTCTCTCTCTCTCTCGTCATGATAAAAGGACACACTGTCTTTGTCCTCTGTGCACTCCCCTGTGTGCAACCCTATCTTCTTTGGCTCGGAGAAAGTGACATCTACCACGGTGTTGGACCGATGCCAGTGGAGCTCGCGGACTACATTTATTTACTGTTGTCAACCTTGAACTGTGCTACCTGCAACCAGGGCCATGTAGAAGCTGCCGTCTTCAAACTCAGAAGAATCATTTAAAATGAGAAACAGATAAAACAGAGTAAGTTGTACATGTTTACACATGTGTGTGTATGTGTGTGTGTGTGTGTGTGTGGTGGTGTGTGGTGTGTGTGTGTGTGTGTGTGTGTGGTGTGTGGAGGGTGTGTGTGTGTGTGGTGTGTGTGTGTGTGTGTGTGTGTGTGTGTGGTGTGTGTGTGTGTTTGTGTGGAGGGTGTGGTGTGTGTGTGTGTGTGTGTGTGTGGAGGGTGGTGGGGGGGGGGGGCTGCCAAGTACACATTTAACTGAAAAGGATCAGAGACATCATTTAGATGAAGAACAGAGGCAGCAAATATTCAGGAGAAAAGGTCTGATGTACAAAAAGAAATATTCAAATGTCATTCCTCATTCAAATGAGGAAAAAAAAATTGTATGAAAATGCATAAATCAAAATCTATGAATACTAATGTTTACGGATGAAGATGTGGAACATTATTAAGTAGCCCTTTGTGCAGTCTGTTTTTCCAAAAACTACACGATTACAAATGGATGCTGAATCTTGTGGCTTTGTCATAGTTGGTGCAAGAAGGTATCGGGGAATATAACAATACTGCATATGAATCTCTGAAAAATATAGTAGGAATTGCCACAACTGACAATCTACAATAAGGAGTACAATGCACTACAATAAGGAGTAAGCATTGGGGATTAGAGCAGGCCAGGTGCCTTGTGCTTCACTGAGTTATGACAAGGGACATGCTAGAATATTCTGACCTCAAAGACCATCATAAGTTATCAGTGCCATTTTTCTGCTATCAAATGAATTATTATTTTCGGATACCGACCGGCGGACTATACATTATGCCGCGTATTATACGGATACTTGCCAAGGCGATAACAGACATTCCTCCAAAACATTTCGTGGCTTCTGCTGAGAAAAAATAATAGTTTTTTTACGCAAATAGAACTTTAAAGTTCGTAGCAATGTATTGCTTGCCGAGTTCAAGTTACAGTGAATTTCTGTTGTGATAAGTGGACGGATTACTTGTGGAATGATGAAATATGTGAATCAGAAGCACAAAACCCGTTGCCACTGGCAGCGGTCATCATTTTTGAGCAGTGGTCATTATAAAGCAAGATCGGACCTGAACGTTGGGTGGCCCATTCAAACCAATGGAACGTCCTGCTGCATTCTGAGGACCCGAATAATAAAAACTGAATAACATGCAGTAGAATCCTATATACTCATTAGCCTCCCCACTAACTTCTGTTTATTTATCATTTCAATAAATGATTTATACCCGCCTGCCCAACATGAACATCATAGCTGAAATGCTAAATAATGTGCCAAGGAATAACAGGGTAAGTTATACGATGTGATGTGAAGCTGTGATGAAACTACGATGAACACAAGTAACATTACCAACCTCGCTGGCCTTTGTGACAACCACAGCTGGAATTCTGTCCCCTATGTCCTGATCAGGATATGCGTCATCCAGTTTCTTATCCGGTGACACTTGACCCAAGGGAGGACCCTCTGAGCTGTCTGGGATGTGAGATGGAGATGGGGTGCTTCTCTGAGTCTGCATGCTTGACTCTTCACAGTAGGCCTGCTGGGACTCTTGGGTCTGCAGGTGGTCTGCTAGAGATTCTGTCATTGTATGTTGTATGATCTCCTGCAAACAGTTCATCAAAATTTTTTTTTTTTTTTTTTAATTGTGGTCCACATGTATTCTGTGACAGTAAAATTACAAGATGACTGGTTTTTGTAAACCATAAACTTAGGCAAGGTTCAACAATTGAGGCAGAATTTCCAGAAGGATGTTCAGGTCAAGGTTTTACATAACATTTTCCTCAGTAAAACTTTTGTGTACCAGTCATTTCAGTCACCTGCTGATACCTGCATGAATCAGCAAAGTATCGTCAGTAAGTGGCCATTAATGGCAGATCATATGTCATTTGGTCTTATCAGAACACCTCCTCCTGCTGTTCATTGAGCAAATTAATCAAATACACATACATCCAGTATATGAACAGACTATCCTCTGTCTTTCCATTTCTGACTAACCACTGGGAATCATCTAGTAAGTACGTATAAACACAAATCTAATAATACATTTGGGAGATCTAATAAAAAAAAGTTCTCAAAGAGTTCACAGGACTGCTGTATAGCCTCCCATGTTGATACATGCCTGTATACCGTCTTCAATACGGATACTTAAAGGAGCATACGAACACAGTGTGCAGAGCCAATACAGCATAGAGCTCCCCAGAAGACAAGGAAAGGGACTGGCTCATAGTATTGTCTCTACTACAGCATCCTGAGCAAAGTCCAGATCAGATTCATATGGTTTCCATACATCAAATGGAATAAAAATAGATACATTAAAAGGACAGCGACATACATATTTCTATATTCTCAATGCTGTGACCTGCTAGTGTACCCACCAGATGTGGAGCTCCCTTTGAATGGATTGTTTCCATGCATACACACCATGTCATGTTCAGACCCGTCACACCACGCCTCAGTCCAATTCATTCACGGGCTACATGGCTGTATCAATTATTTCTATATCGCTACTCATATCATATCATATCATATCGCTACTCTTTCTATATCGCTACTTTAATGTAGACAGATCTATACATTTGGACGGATATTAATGTAACCTTATTTGTAAGTGTGACTAAGAGAAGACTCTCAGGTTTTATTCCTCAGCACTTCTTAAGTGTCAATTATTTGTATGGTATGCAGGTTCAGAGGCCACGCAAATGACTTGAAAGAATTCCGATGTTCTTCAGACAAGCTGTGGTCTACTGAGGAAAAAATGGATTGGAATCTTTTGGATGATTTCACAAGGCGGCAAAGAGAGAAGCAATGGAGTTGGTGTTTCAGCTAAGCGTCTTTTCACTTTATTTCCCGGTGTTCAATCTATATTCCACTGACTCTGTGTGTCATTGTCTCTGTTAGAGTAATACGCTCCTCAGTGACTTGTCTTATTACAGGTTATTGGTCTTGTCAACAGAGTGATATTTACTGCAACATGGCAGAACAAGCCGTCTAAATGCAAGCAAGAGGGATGTATACGGGGCTGTCTTTGGTTACTTAACCCAGAAATAATGACAAATTGTCACAATTCACAAAAAACGTACCAATAGAATTTGAACGAGAGTAATGTTCTCTGCATACTTGGATTACCCCGCCAATGTATTTATTTGAACACTTCAGGAGTATAAATAATGGCAGTCACATGAATGACATGAATTAAATCAATGGCAATTTCATAGATCTCAAAGACTGGCAGTAATGTTAGCACAGAAAATAAATTAGAGTTTTAAAACTTCATCATGTCATAATTAAGTTCCAATCTACCCTTTTGTTGTTGTCAATGTAAATTTACAGAAAAGGTCACCATGTTCCTCTGTGCTGCAAACAAACACTCCCTCCCTTATTTTGAGTGAATCAAAATGCCAGAAATCAACTACAGAATGGAAGCAAATGCCCTGCATGGTCAAGTTAATTATGCTTTATACTTGCCCATTTTGTTCAGCATCTTTCTCACTCACTGACATGTCAAACAAGCGAAATGATGACGTTGCTTCATTCCTGTCATATTGGCCGCTTGAAACGTGTGTGTTTCTATGCTCTCTTCCTCGTGTTTAGCGCGCACAGTCAACCACGTGGTTTCTCAATAGTATTTCACAACACCTCGTGTCATCCAGCTCTGGTAATGCCGTCTAATAATAGTCAGTGATCCAAATAAGATTAAGCTGCAGTTAGAAGACAAATAGCTCAGCGGAATCACTCGGAAGAAAGCCAAGTCATGCAGCATCAGTTTCACACGTCTGTCGACACTCATATGTGCTTCATCAAGTATTCAGAAGGCTAAACTCTAGTTTGGGTTGAAAAGTGATAAGGAAAAACACGCTAAAAATATAAACGCTTATACGAACCACACTAACAAAACAGGCTACAGCCATCTGCACAGCGTATGGCTTATTTTTTATCTTACCTTTGTCTTTGTTGACAACTGTTTTTTTTTTTCTTTCAGTTTTCAGTCCAGTGATACAGTATCAAACTCTTTGTTTTCAGCCGAATAGCCTGGCTGTTACACACTTCACCTGCTCATCTCATGGCTAGAACAGGTCATTATAACCGTTGTATCCGCCTCTACTGCGCAGCCTCCTGACCGATTTTACCTACTACAGATTAACTCAGGAGTCCTCTGCTGTAGTCTATACAGATCAACTCACGTTCATTCAAATTAACACACGCCAAAGCATGCATGTATTCAAATGGCTGATGGGACTTTCTGAGTAAGGCTATACATAGAAAAGATGGCAGGTCCCAAGTCTAGCCTACTTATGAATTAGTCGGTTACATTCCATCATAAAGAACGGTAAAAGCCTCTCATTGACGTTTTTTTCTGAATGAGTTTGGTAGGAAAGCTTAAACAGGGAACATATCCACAAGTGAGAGTGAGTTATAAACTGTCCCTGCCACTGTTTTCATTTGTTTTTTATTTGTTTGTTTGTTTGTTTGCTTTTCCCGACCCATTATATAGGTCTACCTACGCGAAACATATGGAGTTGTTGCATTGGACATAATGAGAATAATAATGGTGAAGGCCTAGGTTATAGGCTACATAATCGCTAAATACCGAGAAACATTTCTACGGATACCTTAAGACATACCTGGAATCGATTTTAGTCATTCGTGTAGGTTTGAGCATGCGTGAGATGAGTATGAGTTGATTTAGATTTGAGCGCAGGTGAACATCATTAGAAAGCACGTCAACAAGAAATAGGAAGAAAGTCAAAATTGAAGATCCCCAAAAAAAGGACGACAGTAGTCTACAAACATGTTACCCTAGGTTTGTATTCGCAAGAGATTTAAAAAGTAAAGGCCAATTAATTTGTACCGATGTTTTTTCCTTTTATTTAATGAAGCACAACATGTAGCCTAATGCAACGCATATCTTGGTCTTACATAGCAGTCAGTGCTTACTCTACGTCCGGACACTAACACAATATGTTTAGGCTCAAGCGTTTGTTTTATCTGAAGACTGAGTTAAGGTAGACAAGAGTGGTCCAGATCAACCTAACCAAAGTATCTCTTAGAGAAGGAATGGGACGATACGGGAAACACATAGAAAACGTTAAGGTAGGCTACAACTTAATGTATAACTTACAATTGACGTAACGTTAAGAAGGCTCTGGGAAACGCATTTCAGATCACGGGAGGAGGAGCACGACTAGCACGTAGAATGTGTCAAAATTCTCTGTGGAGTTTGCAATGTCAAGTTGTTTTCTGAGTTGGACTGTAACACGCGAGAGCGAGAAGACCTGTGTCGAAGCTTTATTAAACAAACAAGTGGACTGTAAGTCTGCACGACGATAGTAAAAAAGTCATCTAGTCCAACAATTTACACTCCATTGGACGCTGATAACATCTTCTCGTGCCCGGGCATTTCTGAATGGAGAAACGAACTTTCTGCAAATGTGACGGGGATTGTACTCCCTCTGTTACAAGCTCCAATAAATAGCCAGTTTATGGGGCGCACACACGATGGCGCATCCTCGGGGCTATCTGTACCAACCGTCCGCTCCCTTAGCACCCTACCCGTGTGCCTACAATTCCGGTGTGACCATCGGACCTAGACCTGAGGACATTGGGAGATCCTCGGGCTCAGCCTTCGCTCCGTATGTCGGATCTACTGCCATCTCGACTCGGTCAGTCAGCTTGAACCCCGTTCACTTCAGGACAGAGGCAGGAAGCGCATTATTCTCTTCGTTTATGGTGAGTGCATCGTTTTGTAGCCTACATGAGAGACATGACAGAAATCCGTTTAAGTGGGGTTTACTGTTAAAACAAATGGGCCTTGCACAATGCAACAGCTAGATTTGCGAAAAAGTTGTAATGTAAAGGTATTTTGCCACCTTGATTAGGTGAATATCTACATAATTATATAATATTAGGTGATTATTTTAATCACAATAAACGTGTAGGCTATAAGTGAACCCAACTTGGGTGTCGCAGTATTTTGTTGTTAAACATGTAATATCTCTCATTGATTCTATGCGTGCGTGTGTGTATGTGTGAGAGAGAGAGAGAGAGAGATTTTATGTTATTCAAACAAGCATATATGCATTCATTTTAAAATGATCTTGTCTACTTGAGTAATTCACGTTAACAAACTTATAATTTGTAATTTAAGAAATTATGCCTTGGTGTGTTAGAGACAGTATTGGTGAATAGTTAAAAGCCTTTCACAACAAGAGGATGACAGACTGGTATTTTGAGTGTGTTAATGTATTCTTCAGGGATCTCCAGCTGACCACACGTCAAGCATGACTGGGTCTTTGGGGTATCACCCGTATGTCGGGCCATTGGTGCCTACCCCTTCGGAGACCCCACTTATCGCAAAAATGCCACCCGGGATGCCACTGCCACACTCAAAGCCTGGTCAACGAACATCGAAAAAACCCATATCCAACTAAGGGGGAGAAAATCATGCTGGCCATCATCACCAAGATGACTCTCACCCAGGTCTCTACCTGGTTCGCCAACGCCAGGCGGAGGCTGAAGAAAGAGAACAAGATGACATGGACACCAGGCGCCCGGAGTGAGGACGAAGAGGATGAGGATGACCATATTGATTTGGAAAAACACGACGATGACACGGAATTTATCAAGGCTACTGAATCATCCGGGTCAACCTTCAACTCAGGTAGGCAACCCGGGTAGCTTCTCAGGTCAAAGAAGAAGTGCGAGTAAAAACGTTCTTTACATTTTGTACATACGTCTGTTATTTCACTTGCTTTGCCAATACTACCGTTATACTAGGATCGTTCCAATAAAGTTGCTTTGAATTAAATTCACAAGTATGCTGCTGTTGTTTGTATGACCAACCATCGACACTTTTTCAATTGTGTTGTTTAATCACTGAATATGGATATGGTTTTGAAATTGTTGGAGTAATAATTCGTGACACTTTTTTTGCAGATAACCACAAACCAAGAAAATTATGCGATATCTATAACGAGGACACGAGGACAGCGGATACGATTTCCAATTCTTCGGAACGAAAGGACAAGGAAAGTAGGTTGCACGAGGCTCCCATCACTTCTCCAGGGCTGGACGCTTTTGCGCACGAGAAACCTTCGGCAACGGAAGGTTTACCATGCGCGCAGTCGCCCTTCAATGGAAGAGGTCCCCCACACCTGCCGTACTGCCACCTCCCCCTGGTAATGCTAAACCTAAACTGTGGTCGCTCGCCGAGATTGCAACTTCCTCGGGTTCTGGGAATAGCTCGTCCCAGATCTCTGGAGAGGGTGACTGCCCAGTGATATCCACACGCGTGCGGTCGCCTTCTCTGTCATCACAGTGTCATTTCCTGAATAATGCGATGTTCCCGCCTCACATGTACTGCACATCATCGGTGTATACGAGTTTTACGAACTGTGGCTCACTAGGACCTCTTAACGGATCAGGGACCGGTCCGGCAACACACCTGAACGGATTAAATCAGTCAATGTCTCAACGAGCCGAGGCTTTTGTGCGGGACTGAAAACGCTGAGGTCACAAACTTTTGTCTACAAATAACAATAAACCAGTAACATGCAACTAAAGGAAATCATTGGAAACTGATACTGTCAACTGTATGGACGCCATAGCCTCAATTTTGTTAGCAAGATGGACCACTGGTTTGGGTGACTGAAGGACTGGATTTTGTGGTGGCAGGAGAACGATGATTGCTCCCAAACTACTACGAATGGACACACAAAGTCCGTTGTCTCTGTTTTGCGGTGTCTCTGTCTGTTCCTTCTATTGGGCTTAGCTGAAAAAGGCCAGGCGGTTGTAGCTGAACTACTCATTTTCAGGGGTAAATCCTTCTGAACCAGCACACCGCATGACGAAACTAAACTATTTGTTCGCTAAAGATAATCGTTTTTGCGCACGCTTTTTTATGGGGGGTCGAATCATTAATTTAATATATATATGACTTTTGTCTGTAAATTGTTTAAATGAATTGTCCAATTGTTTCAAATCCATAGTTCTATACACGTCCTGCAAATTTAATTTGCATCATGTATCGTTGGTCCTGCTGTTTTTAGTGCATATTCGTATTTGAGTTGTTCATTTTAAATTTGCAGAATGTATTCATTGTCCAAGACTTTGAAGTAGAACAGGAAATGTTATAATGCAGTGTCAATATTTCTGTAAATGGACGTCATACGTTCAAAACAAATTCTAACAAATGATGTCAGGGTGTCAACACAGCCAGCTGGCTGCAGGTGAAATTACTTCATGATACAGATACATTACTGACTAGATACAGTAGCCTGTCATAACAATGCTTGTTAAGGTCAGTGTCAACATGAACTTACTGAAGGGTAAATAAGATTTGAAAACAAAACCACAGTCTCCCAGCCGATTTGCTCCTGTGTTGAGGAAAGTGACTATTTCACCAACTGTCCTCCACCCACAGTTTGAAGTGCAGACCTGAAGACGTCAGCGCTACAGTATGTGAATAATCTCGTGCAGGCAACTGCAGGGGAGCAATGAATGGTATGACTCATATTTGACACATTCTGTATGAATATATCCGTTCCTTTGATTTCCAATGGCAATATAGTGAAACATCTCTATTTTGAGATCAAGACAATGGGACATGTCAAGGTTAGGGTTTATAGGTTGAGTTTGCATTGTTGGCAGGACTTGAAGGATCTGATTACTAGCTCAAAAGATTGAGACAAGATTGCTGCTTGCCTTATGGACTTTCTTTTATGCATCTGGAAACTGGTGAAATGGCCTTGTTTGAAACAACCAGAAAAAACAAACAATATCTATGTAAGCAATATCTTATGTTAAGATGTGAACTTTACCCAGTTTCACAGGCAGGGGTCAGACTTTTACAACATACCAAGCAGAGTAACTACACGTTCTTCATATAGCAATGAATTCAGATGTAGTTGGAACAATGAAGTTCATGAACAATGAAAGTAAAACCTGTAAATATTCAGCCACATTTGCTATGTACACATTGTATCTATTAGAAATCCCCATTATCCACATTCCCACTGGTCACCGCTGTCTTAAATAAAGCTATGTATATTAACAGAAATCATACCTTAAATACAGCACACGGATACCTTTCTTTAATGCTGCCTCAGACATGCACTTCAACCAAATGTTTGTTTACAGTAGTAGTAGTAGTTTTAGTAGTTAGCTTCTGTGGAATGGACCTGCATGAGATCACATTCCAATTATAACACTAATATAGTGTTGGCTGTTATAGGAAATGTATAGTAAATATTTATCTAATTAAGAAACTTAAAAATGTTCCAAGCTTTTGCATTTGAATGTATAAACTTACCAAGCAATTAAAACAAATTCACACTTTCACAACATGTGGAGACTTTTACAAAAAAATAAGATAAATAAGTTATATTAATAATACACTGCTTAACCAAAGTACAGCTTTGCAGATCATAAAACACATACAAATAGAATCACTGTGCTCTCACCTTGTTTATCAGCAGACTTTTGATATGGACTGATTTTTAAATTCCATGTCTTAGGAGTCCTTGCTATTCCTGGAAAATAATTTGACACTACAGATGCTGTAACATGTTAATATTTCCTCTGGTTGTCTGTACAAGTCATAGAAGGGCATGTAGGCAATAAGAATGAGGTGAGATGTGAAAATATGATTCAAAGTGGAAACTATGTCATCTGATAGTTTCATAGTTCATAGTATTTCACACGACACTACCCTCTTCACCATACCCACAGCAATGAGCTATACATATTGCTGTCGTTGTCATTGAATGTGGACTTGTTACAGATGAACCTCAGTGTTTTCAAAACAACAGCCCTGAGTCTTCATGACTTGACAATTAAGGCACTCCAAAATAAAGACAATGGACCTCCAGGTGACTAATACTCCAACATCAGGCTGTTCATGGACCTCCAGGTGAGTAATACTCCAACATCAGGCTGTTCATAAGGTTCATTAACTTGGGACAAATGGCACATTTGGAACATAAGAATGGGATGGTTGGTGGTCAGTGGAGAATAATAAAATGTCATTTAACATGGCACTAGCCTTATTTTGGAAATTAGTTTTAGTCACTTGTCAGTGATCTCACAGGTTAAAATCAAAGAACAATTGGTGGACAATAACGTAATGACCAGGTTTGCAGTATTTTTAAGAACATTTAAGCTTTAGTTGTGGGTTACCTCAATCTAAGCCTGTGCAAGTCCACGTTATGCCTGACTGTAGCTCTTGCAAGTTCTGAGACGGAACATCAGCCATTGTTTCATCCCCTTCATTGACTTCGCCTGCTAATGAAAACACCACAATCAATTCAATTCAATTCAATTCAATTTTATTTATATAGCGCCATAACAATACAATTGTCTCTAGGCGCTTTACAGAGCCCAGAGCCTGAAACCCCCTTAGTGCAAGCACATTGGCAACACGGGCAAGAAAAAACTCCCTGTTAGTCAGGAAGGAACCTTAAGCAGAACCACGGCACATAAGGGGGAACCCATCTGCTTGAGGTTGGCCGGGTGGAGATAGGAAGGGGGGAAGGGGGGAGGGTTGTGTGGCAGAAGGGGAAGGGAAACAACAGGTGTTGTACAATCACAGTACATCAGATTCCCTTGTGACCTCAATATTGAGAATTGATTTCATTGGTCTTCCACAGATGATCTTCTATCTCCACCTCTCTGTTTTAGTAGGACAGCTGATCAGTTCTCATAGTGTTCATGGTGGCTTCGTTACAATAGAGCAGTTCTATCTCCACCTCTCTGTTTTAGTAGGACAGCTGATCCGTTCTCATAGTTTTCACGGTGGCTTGGTTACAATAGAGCAGTTCTATCTCCACCTCTCTGTTTTAGTAGGACAGCTGATCCGTTCTCATAGTTTTCATGGTGGCTTGGTTACAATAGAGCAGTGGACAAGGATGATTCTATCTTTACTATTTAAAAGATTATAAATTGCAAATATCTCTCAAATGCAAGAATTCCACATTTCAGTTGATGTGCTTTCATTGTCTGTTATAATGGGTAGCCTATGATTTTTAGCTAGCTGGTTGCAAAACACACAGAGGGGATGGAACAATGGCTATCGCTAAATAACAAAATCATTCTGGGAGCTGCATGTACGCATCAATGGGACGCAGACTTATCTCAAGGTAACAAACAATGTTCTATAAACATCAGTGCCCCATTAAACTAACAGCGAATACAATTACAATAGCAGACAATCATTGGAAGACAACATGTATTTAATGCAGTACCTTCAATGGAATTCTGCTTTTAAAAAGCATGTTTAAAAAAAACTGAGCACTCCTTTATAAAAAAGTGGGTTATGGGACACTGGATTAACTGACACTAGGCAAAGCCTAGAATAGGAGAATGACTTTTTACAGGCTTATAAATCACTGCTAGGTAATACGAGGTATGATATTTTCTGTACTTAAAGGTGAATACAATCAAAACGTTTCTCAAAGAGAACACAGCAATTGTGGTTGCAGAGTATAGCTCAAACTGTCATTCTTTAATGTCATAAGGCTGTGAAAATATACCTGCACACATTACAGGTGAGCACACATATCTGATATTCGGAGGATTTCCTGACCATGGTTTGTGTGTTAAGAAGACACGGACCGCTCTCATGCATTGTGTGTTCATTAAAGATGATCTGTCGGGGCATGCACCTCTCCTTCTATTCCACACATGAATACTCCTGAGGTATTATTATTATAGAATATTATTATTGCTATTTCAAATAGCAGTTTGTCATTTCCAAAAGGTCACCCAGGTGGTTCTTTCATTTTGTGATGTAGAGATTCAAAGAATTCCTTTCCCCCAGGCATGCTTACAGAGAGAGAAAGCATCAGGACCGGTGGACGGACTCAAATGTTTTCCCCTTTTTATATTCCACGACATGCTTGAATATGGCAGCGAGTGTAAATGCGAAGACAGATTGGCTGCATTTTCATACACATTATTTATAAACACTTATTAGGCGGGCAGATATTGGTGTCTCCAGAGGAGGTTCTCCTATGCCCAGTCAAACATCACAAAAGGGTCCTCCAGGCTGGAGAAATTGATTTCATTTGTGACCCAAATCACTACAGACGGTGATGGCTCAATTTGCTTAATAATAGATGGGGGCTCTATCTCTCAGAAAGCAGATTTAAATGGTCCAGCATGGTAGCATTATTTTTAGCTTGAGGTCAGACGGAGAGGGAGGGAGGTAGTAGTTAAACAGGCAGCTGCGCTCATGCCTCAGGGATCGTCTTTAATTGAAAGGATCATTATAAGCGGCACAGCATCAGCACCCCATAGTCCTCTCCACCATACAAAATAATCTCACGCAGAGCAAAGGCAGCCCACTGATATATGAAGCTGCCACGATCACTGACCCTTTAAAGTGATCACATTCTCAGTTGTGGGAACAGTGAAATAAGGCATGCTTTGAAAATGTAAGGCCTGCAATCTTTCACCGTCTACTTGCATTTCTTTCTATTGTTACGTTCCGGCCGGCTCGTGACTGAAACAATAACATTTGGAGGCAGACAACAACGGTTTTCTTACAAAAGTAACGCGTGTTTATTTCAGTCCGTACAATATAACGCAAAGGCGACGTGTCTAGGGGGTTTAACGTTGGTATCCTGAGGGCCGGCTCGAGAGAGAAAGAGACGGGTGTCCAGTAGTCCTTTATCTCCCACGCCTCCCCAGGTGTGGATCATCAGGCAATCAACCAGTCGTGGGCATTACGTAGTCCCCACTGTTGCCTGCAGGCCATGCATGGCCACTGCAATGTCTGCAGGGGCGCAGGGGGTCGTAACACTATCCATTGCCACCCATAGAAGTAACCTTGTTGCCTTGCTATGCTATGCTATGCTATGCTATGCTATTCCAAGACACCAGTCAGAGTGTGCCATTGTTCAAATATCTCCCAATGTTCTGATGATCAGAGCAGTATGTCTTTGCAGAGGTGTGTACAGTTGGTGGTGTTGATGGTGCTGTTCATTACTCCATGTTTGTGATGTGATAATGATATGATAACATCTTATGATGTATGATAGCATTTTCCAGACTGTTTGGTAGTGCATGAAAATAAAAACATTCTAGAGGAGGGTGGGTGGGTTATCTGCTAAAACCTTGTTCTGCATTTCTTTTTGACTTGATTAAAAATCCATGATTGACTATCTGTATTACTGTTTGGAACATGGAGGAAAGGCTAGGGCTCGTCAGGTGAGGATTCCACCATTACGTATTTAAAGAACTAAAGGGTTTTAAATGAGCTGTAAACTGTATTTGGCTGGTGTGCCTCAAAGTTTCATCAGAAGTATTGATCCGATGTTTATGTGATGAAACCAATTCCATGGCATTATGAAGAACACAAGAGCACAAAGAACAAGAGCAAGACCAAGAACGTCCTAAACCATTCAAGAACTTAAATCATCAACCATTCAAGAACTTAACGTCATAAACCATTCAAGAACATCATAAACCATTCAAGAACTTTGTTTTTTTATGTTGCTTTATGCAGCTTTCTAAAAAATATAACTCTATATGAAACCCATAGATGGACAAAGTGTGTACATTACATGAAGCTTAGATCGTTATTGGTTATTTGGTAGCGTACAGTGGTCCTTATTTGGGAACTTTAAAATTTAGTTTGTTTTCTTGTTGATGTTCTTTCTAATAATGATCACACCTGTGCTCCAATCTGAGTCATTCCCATCATACTCATCTCATCCATACTCAAACCTGCGTGAATGTCAATAATAGATTCTAGAAACATGGATCCAACGTCTGAAGGTATACATAGGTAGGCTTCTCTTAGTGGAGCTCTAGGTGGTTTGGGAAACACTCCTAGAAAAATAAACAACTTCAGTATGGTGTACCTTTCAAGTGTTTGTGAGAAGTGAAAAGACATCAGAACTGGGAAACACACCCCAGGTATATCCAAGGGGCATTCAGAACATAGGAATCAAAGAATGAAGAATCCAAATCCCATGTGTAGTCTTGTGCACTGGAGCCACTGGGCTGCTCACATCAGCAATCCTCTAGAAGGCAAATCACCTAATGTTGATAGCGCCACAAATACAGAACACTTTACATTTCAACGTTTCAGATACAAGACACAGCTGACCGGACTGTAGCATCTTGCAGTAGGACTGCAAAAAGTCTGATTCTGTTATTTTTTGCATTCATTCAATTCATTGTTGTGTGGAACAGTCTGATTGGACTCAAAAGAGGCTAAGGGTACAGATAATGAATGTGATTCTAAATGTCAATGACTAGATCAGCTGGTGACTCCTACACTGTAGTCCAAAGAGTCAGGATGGACGAGTGCTAAACTGCTCATTTGGACATTACAATTAAAACTGGGCTTCTAAAATGGATGGCTTGCAGCGGGTTATATAGTGAAGACACTTTTTACAAGTGGACTTTTATAAACGAATTAACAAGTTGGGGTTTGAAGTAAAGAATCCTTCTCCAGCGTATTGCCACAATTCATCTTAGTGGTTCTAAATCAGTACCATGCTATACAATGATAATTTGGCTCTGACAGAGCACTCATACATTTTCAGAGCAAAGTAAGCAATTGCTGTGAGTTAAATAATCAATATATATATATATATATATAATAGTAATAATAATAATAATAATAATAATAATAATAAATAGCTACTAGTACCAATTTCTTAAACAAAACTCTATTGGTTACTCAGTTCTAGATAGGATTAGGTTCATCTTCTCAAGGCTGTAATGTGGTGTGCACATAATAATAATAATAATAATAATAATAATAAAACTTTATTTATATAGCACCTTTCATGCAAAAGAATGCAGCTCAAAGTGCTTTACAGCAAATACATAATATGCACAAAGAAATTACATGCACATAAAAATAGACATCAAAGAAACATAACTCAGATATAGATGCACATGGCCATATCACTTCACCCATGTACAACAGGAAAGCATATATACAGTAGTAAGTGCATTCTAGTAATGTCAAATAGATTTCTAAAAATGTTTCACAGTAATTTACAGTATTGATACAGTATAAATGGAACATTTGATTTCTCAGTGCCTGAGGGGGCTGCAGTCACAGATCTCTGCTGTGCCATCAAGAAGGGGAAGAAGAGTGGGGAGAGAGAACATATGTTGATCCAAGTCCTGGAGTGAAAGAGATGGAGGCGATGGAGTGCCTGGCAGGGGTGCATTATGGGTGAAGAGTTTTTGAAGGTGGGGGGCCACATAAGCAGGAGATGGTGGTGACATTCACAGGAGGCGAGTGTGTAGGGTAATAGGCTGCTAAGGGGACGTGAGAACGGGGGGAGGAGCGCGCTGGAGGGACGAGAGGATATGGTGGCTCGTGTACGAGACATGTGTTGTACTGCATGTGAAGTGAAGGTTAAGGGAATTGCATCACAGGGGAAGCCAGAGGGACAAAACACAGGTGGGAAAGGGTAGAACGCGAGTGGAGTTAGCGTAGCAGGGATGCCAGTGGAGTTAGCGTAGCAGGGATGCCAGTGGAGTTAGCGTAGCAGGGACGCCAGTGGAGTTAGCGTAGCAGGGACGCCAGTGGAGTTAGCGTAGCAGGGATGCCAGTGGAGTTAGCGTAGCAGGGATGCCAGTGGAGTTAGCGTAGCAGGGATGCCAGTGGAGTTAGCGTAGCAGGGATGCCAGTTGAGTTAGCGTAGCAGGGATGCGAGTGGAGTTAGCGTAGCAGGGATGCCAGTGGAGTTAGCGTAGCAGGGATGCGAGTGGAGTTAGCGTAGCAGGGATGCCAGTGGAGTTAGCGTAGCAGGGATGCCAGTGGAGTTAGCATAGCAGGGATGCCAGTGGAGTTAGCGTAGCAGGGATGCCAGTAGAGGTGCCAGTGCTCAGCGGAGAGCAGATGTTGGTCCTTAGGCCCACCCCATGTGGGGATGCTCCATATTGTGGTGAAACATTTGAAGTTTTTTTATTATTACGGTCCAAGCTGCAATGTACAATATTGGGATTCTACTTCAGCACCGATCCACAAGCCAGATAGAATACTGGTTTGGATTCTTTTGTTGAATTTCTTGTCATGGATTTATATGGTTCAATTGAAATAGTCAGACCAAAATACATCCCACATGTAATGACGAAGTCAGTTGTTATGCTAAGTGGTGTTCAGAAGTGCATACAAGCACACACTATAAACTTTGTTAGTTAGTGTACCGGCGTCAATACCAAAGAGTGTTTAGTAGTGAAAGCCTTAAGTAAACCAGAGTTGTAGGACTCCCATTGACATCATCAGATTAGTTTCTGTTTAACATTATGGATGTGTTCAATGATTGGTATCAGTCAACAGAAGCTTTTTGAAGCAGTTGTATACTAATGTTGACAATATATTTATGTATAAATGTTGTAATTAACATGATTAAGCTTTTTAGATTAGGCTAGGTTTGACAAAATAGTGGCACTAAAATAATGACATATTGGTTTGAATAATGTATTTTGCGTATCAAAAGGGACGGGATCCCATACTTAAAAAAAGCTCCACTTTGGTCTCATCAGAACACAGAACCTTCTTCCGCTTGACCATGGAGTCTCCCATATGCCTTTTGGCGAACTCTAGTCGATATTTTATATGAGTTTTATTCAACAGTGGCTCTCTTCCATAAAGCTTTGATTGGTGAAGAACCCGGGCAAAAGTTGTTGTATGCAGAGTCTCTCCCATCTCAGCTGCTGAAGCTTGTAACTCCTTCAGAGTAGTCATTGGTGGCCTCTCTCACTAGTCTCCTTCTTGCACGGTCACTCAGTTTGTGAGGACGACCTGCTCTAGCCAGATTTACACATGTGCCATATTCCTTCCATTTCTTGATGATGGATTTAACAGAATTCCAGGGGATGTTTAGTGCCTTGGACATTTTTTTGTATCCTTCCCCTGACTTATACTTTTCAATAACCTCTTCTCTGAGTTGCTTGGAGTGATCTTTGGTCTTCATGGTGTAACGGTAGCCAGGAACACTGATTACTGAATACTGACCAGTGAATGGACCTTCCAGACACAGGTGTCGTTATACTACAATCACTTGAGACACATTCACTGCACACTGATTCCCATTTCACTAATTGTGAGACTTCTAGCACCAATTGGCTGGACCTCTGTTAAATTAGGTCAGTCACTTTAAAGGGGGTCAATACTTATGGAATCACTTATTTTTTATTACATATTTTTATTAAATTGACATAACTGTGTAGAAATCTGTTTTCACTTTGACATTAAAGAGGGCTTTTTTGTGATTTCTTTTGTCAAAAAAGCCAACTTATATTAACCATGATTGATTTACAAAAGCAATAAAAGGGTAAAACATCCAAGGGGGTGAATACTTATTGGAGGCACTGTAACACATGACTATCATGCACAAATAAACTCTTTCAATTCCCCCTTTTAAAGTTGTGATGCCTTTCACACCAAACCATTGACATTGAATGAGAATGAACTTGCTAATTGAATCAAAATGAACTTGCTAATTGAATCAGAATGAACTTGCTAATTGAATCAGAATTAACATTGGGGGTACTTTTGAAGCAAAGGTATTACATTGACCTGGCATCGGTAATGGAACTGCAAGGTGTTATGTTTATATTCAATATGTATGACAACATGCCATCTTGGTCACAGGATTACAGTTTTTCACAATTGTTAACACTCGTTTCTCAAAACAAAAACGGCTTTCTCAAAACTGCACACACAAAACTGAAAACCTCACACACAAAATGCTAAACCTGACACACCCTTTACAAGATGACTCTTTGCCATCAAATCTCTTAACTGTTCACAAAATGGAACTCATGTTTTCATTTGGTACACACAGCCATATTTTCAAAAGACACACATACATTCATTGAGTACACACAACTAAGCATTTGCTGCACACTACCAAGCATTTACAGCACACTGATAGAAATCATAGAAATGGAACACACCATATGAATGACGATGACTCTGGAGAATGAGCCATTTCTCCTTTTGTAAATTGTCTCAGTGTAGGCCAACTTTATTCATAGTCAAACATAAAACAGCACACAAATATGCAGCAAAAAAAGGTTTATTTCGGTACACACAGAGAACAGTACAGTACTGTAAACCGTGTGATACCGTTGTTCTCACAAACCATATTTACAATTTCAGTCTCCTGTTCAGCAGTGAAAGTGTGTGTTCTTCCTCCACGGTGTGGTTCACTTCCAGTCCTGCAAAATACAAATACTGTGAGCACAATGTATTCTATTGATATGCAGTATTACAGTACACAAGGCAAATAGATTTTGTACCTGTTCTCCATCCTGAAGTTTCTAATGATGGCAGCAACTGTGAAGCGGCTGAGATTTGGTTGGACACTCTGGCCAGCCTCCCTCATGCTCAAACCATGGTTGAGCACATGGTCTACCACAGCGGCCCAAATCTCATTAGAGATGACCATTCTCCTTCTTCTTTCTCCTCCTCCTCCTTCTTCTCCTTGTCCTTCTCATCCTCTTCCTCCTCCTTGTCCTCCTCCTCCTCCTCCTTGTTCTCTTACTCCTCCTCCCCCTTGTCCCCGTCCTTCTTGTCCTCCTCTTCCTCCTCCTCTCACTCTTACCCCTCTCCTTCTCTGGTTGTTGATCTCTTCAAAGTTCTCCATTGTTTACCAAACAAAACAGAGGCTCAAGGCACTTTTATGCTGCAGTCCTCATTGCAAATTGCTCAACCGACCTGAATGTTTAGAGATTTGACTATTTGTGTGTTGTAGGTTGATGCTTTGAGATTTTACTTGAGAAGTGTGTGCAACAACTGAACATTGTGTGTAGTGTTTTGACAACAAGGTGATGTGTAATTGACAGCAGAGTGTAAAGAAGGAAAGTCAGAGTCTAATGCAGATAAGGGAGTGTGAAGTAGTGCCAAATTGGGTCAAGCGATTGGTACATGAAGTGAAGGTTGTGCAAATTGTGCTGAATTTTCGCTTTTTGTGTGTTAACAACTGAGAAAAACTGTAATATATACAGTTAAATATAAATATAATTTGATATATTTGGCAAATTTTATGGCAAATAATTGGTAATAATATCCTTTTTGAAAACTATACACAGTAAGAATTGTGTGTGTGTGTGTGTGTGTGTGTGTGTGAGAGAGGAAGTATATGTGTGTGTGAGAGAGAAACCCAATTGTTTTCAGGTTCCTCCTTTTGAGTTTTATATTTTTTTTGTTTGGGGGTTTCCCAGTATTTATTCCCACTTATGTGTTGATAACCTGGATACTGATATTTATTACCTGTGACAGAGGAACATTTTGACAGAATTACAATGAGATTGATGGTATGTCAGGATATTTTTGTGCTTTAAAGAAAGAGTTTTGTTGAATTTTAGAAAGGGGTTTGTGTTTTTGTCAGATTAGCAGCAGATGCAGATGACCCTTATACAAATTGAATAGTATTATCCCAGTAAATATTGGATGGCACACTCACTGGAAATATGGTTGTAAATAAGGGACATTTAGTAAGGACCGAAATGATACCATGTATTCCCAGGCACTGCCCATTCATGAACACACACAGGTGTGACTGTGTGAATAAAGAGTGCAATGCAGCAATATCTTTATTGGATAAAATACTTTATTTGAGCTATTAGTGATGAAAATAAGAACAATCCAATAGTAATAATCCAAGAAAAATAATTAAATAATAATAGCATTTTGTCCCCATCGCTGTCCATTTTTATTCACAAATTGAATTAAAAGATGTGAAAGTTGAATAGATGTAGGAGTAGCCTCCCGTTGCCTCACTGCAGTCATCCAATGTGACGTATGGAGACAGATGTCCATCATCAGCATCATATCCTGTGCCATAATGTAAAAGAGTACATGCATTCATTCAACTCACTGATCTCTCTCTCTCTCTCTCTCTCTCTCTCTCTCTAAAAAAAGACACGACATATGCTACATCTGTAGAACTGATTATTTCAATGACTTTATCCCTGCAATGACTTGTATTTTTGACTTACCCATGTTATTGTAGCTGAGGTAGTCGTTAATTTGCTCATAGGTTAGATCAGACACCCTTCTCTCTGCCAACCCGTCCATATTGACAGGACCCAGCCACCCTGCAACATTTTCAAGACATCAGAAAAATGGTCAGTTAGTGTCACTTAGTTGCAGTCAAAGTGCTGCACCCTGGGTTAGGGAAGACAATGTTGGGCTTCTTGTAATCATTCTGATTGACTCACTGCGATCAGAGTTGTTGCAGTGAGTTTCTGCTAGGTCAAACGAGGTCATGCCTTGGGCCTCTCCCTGATCCGTGTTCCCAGTTGGCACTTTGTTCTCCATTTGGACATTACTTCCCAATGCAGACAGTGTTGGGCTGCTTGAGTCAGTGCCTTTCATAAACACAACACATTCGTTCAAAATACATTTCAGATACACGGCACAGCTTGGTTCACATAAATCCTCAATTAAACAACCAAACATCTTGCCTGTAAACTTAATTAATTAAACAACTAAACTTCTTGCCTGTATAATTACCACTCATATGAAACAAGACTCAGTGACAGACTCCACAAGCAAAAGACAAGTGTGTTTCCTGTACATGTATGTAGGACTACTTTCACAAACGGCTGGCACATCTTAAGAATACCCTTGCGTCTCTTTCTATCAGAACCACTCATTTGCCAAATCTTTCTTCCTTCAATCTCTATTCTAAGCTCACTTATTTCCACAGGGACGGGAGGTTCCTCTTGCTCAGCCAGGCTCATCTCCTGCTCCCTCTTCTCCATACGTTCTTCCTCACCATCACTGACAGAGCTCTCTGATGAATGTCAAATATATTTCATCATCGAGGCAGTCATGTACAATTAATGTCCTAGTGTTAATCCCCCAAAATGATAAATACTGGTTTAATCATATAAAGGCGGCTGAGAAGTGTAACTTGATCATTTGATAACTGATAATCATTATCATGTAACTAAAATAAGAATGTATTTTTGGCAAATCTGTCTATTCTCTATTTCACTTACGTTTCCCCATGTTGTCCTGGACCACTGGTATTTCTTCCAGGACTACGTCCTGCCATGCCTGGCTACAGGCCTTCTTGCCTGTCAGGGTGCAGTCTACAGGTACACAGCCTACAGACAAAGGTCAAACAAAGATATGATCAATCATAGATTATGGCTTAAAGCATGTGCTGAAAAAGTGAAGGGAAAATATGGTCAGATATATTGCTGTCTGTTCCACTCCCACTATTGTACTCTATTTCACTTACGCTTCCCCATGTTGTCCTGGATCACTGGTATCCCTTCCAGGACCGCATCTTGCCATTTCTGGCTACAGGCCTTCTTGCCTCTCAGGGGTAAGCAGGCTGCAGAAAGGGTAAAGGAAAAATATGATCAGTCACCCTTTCAATCACTACTGAATTACACTACTTCCTTCTACTATGTGTTCTCCATGTTCTTACTCAGGGTATTGGTCTTTGTGTTCACACGACCGCTGCTTGTCTCTACTTGTGCCTCGACTTGCACCTGTAGGACTTCAGCAGTCACTTCCTCCTTGGGCAATGTCTTGGTGTCATCCAGATGTTTTTGTCTCTGGGCTCTTAGCTGGACCCTCTGGGGCTTACGGCTCTCCTGGAAATCCTGGAGGGTGGTGTCCATTTTCTCCTGGACTCTGCTCTTTGTCACCTCTCCCTCTTCCCCCCTCGGCTTCCATCCTGAGGCCACAAGACGAGCTCTAGACCTCACCACCTCCACCTCAGGTCTCACTGTCACCTTCAGTCCTCTGCCCCTCTCCTGGTCCATCTTCTCTATGGCCTGCATCTTACTGATACGGTAGTTTCTCCGTCTCTGTTTCACTCCTCTCTTACGGATCTTGTCCCTGATGCTGGAAAATGCAGCCCTCAGGGCATCCATGAAACAACCACGCGACTCCATCTTCAGCAGTTTGATGAACTCAATTGATTACTCTTACTGTTCAAAACTCTTTTGTGCCTCACCAGATGTAAAAACACAAAATCACAAGGTTAAAAATTCAAAATGGTATTTCCAAACAGTGAATCAATGTCGAATGGTAGCAATAGCAGGCAGAAAGCGCTCTCTAATGTTAAATCTTTGTCAGTCAAGTCAAAGTGAGTGAAAGTAGAATGTGCCAAGTAGAACTCTCAAAGTAGAATGTGCAAAGTAGAACTCTCAAAGTAGAGCTCTCAGCCGATGATGTCATGACTGAGTGATGCAGATGAATTCTAGAATTTTGACATGATGTCTGATCAAAGGGTTTTACAGTTTTTCACAATAACGGCTTTCTCAAAACTGCACACAGAAAACTGAAAACCTCACACACAAAATGCTAAACCTGACACTCCAAGATGACTCTTTGCCATCAAATCTCTTAACTGTTCACAAAATGGAACTCGTGTCATATTTTAAAATGACACACACATACCATTCATTGAGTACACACAACTAAGCAAAATTGAAAACACAATCATCGAAATGGAACACACCATATGAATGACAATGACTCTGGAGAATGAGCCATTTCTCCTTTTGTAAAATTTCTCAGTGTAGGCCAACTTTTTTCATAGTCAAACATAAAAACAGCACACAAATATGCAGCAAAAAAAGGTTTTTTTCCAGTACACACAGAGAACAGTACAGTACTCCTCTTCCTCCTCTCACTCTTACCCCTCTCCTTCTCTGGTTGTCCATCTCTTCAAAGTTCTCCATTGTTCACCAAACAAAACAGAGACTCAAGGCACTTTTATGCTGCAGTCCTGATTGCCAAATGCTCAACAGACCTAAATGTTTAGATATTTGAATATTTGTGTGTTGTAGGTTGATGCTTTGAGATTTCACTTGAGAAGTGTGTGCAACAACTGAACATTGTGTGTAGTGTTTTGACAACAAGGTGATGTGTAATTGACATCAGAGTGTAAACAAGGAAAGTCAGTCTAATGCAGATAAGGGAGTGTGAAGTAGTGCCAAATTGGGTCGAGCGATTGGTACATGAAGTGAAGGTTGTGCAAATTGTGCTGAATTTTCGCTTTTTGTGTGTTAACAACTGAGAAAAACGACAAAATATGGCTGTGTGTACCAAATGAAAACACGAGTTCCATTTTGTGAACAGTTAAGAGATTTGATGGCAAAGAGTCATCTTGTAAAGAGTGTGTCAGGTTTAGCATTTTGTGTGTGAGGTTTTCAGTTTTGTGTGTGCAGTTTTGAGAAAGCCGTTTTTTTTGGGGAGAAACGTGTGTTAACAATTGTGAAAAACTGTAATAATGATAATGTTTCATGGATTTAATTTCATTATGCTTATTCTCATTGTTTTTTTTTACTGTTTTTTATGTAATGTTTTGTAAGTCACTTTGGATGAAAGCATCTGCTTTATACCTTAACAATAACCATGGCCATAATAACTGATGAGCTCTATTATAGTTCTTCTCAGTTGTTAACACAGGTGTTCCCCTCCAGTGTGGGCGGGACTTAATTGTGGCCTGTCTCTGTACCTGATTCGTCCTTGGTAAAGGTCGAGTGAGTTGGAATATAAAAATATAATTTATCCAGAGTAAGCTCATCTATGCATCAATACATTTTCCGACATATCTTCATTACATATACATGTCAGACATTGTTTGTCATTTTTTTTGCCAATTCGGCATGCTAAGCAAGACCATGTTTGCTAACCAGCTAACGTTAGTTAAGGAAGGTCACTAACATAGTCTCATAGTGCTTGATACGCCATGAAGAGTTTCACTAAATTAACGTTGTGATCTTGGTTTTTTTCTTACTGGATGTAATCACTTTCATACACAAGTCTTTAAGAGCTTCCAATGCTAGCTTGTAGTTCTGATAGACTGACGGCTATCTATTGCCAAGCAAGCGTGTGTAGCACCCAGCCAGCAGACCTCAGCTAGGTGCACACCTGAAATAAACCTGTTTTTCTTCAAAGTAAAAAAATCAAAAAATGTCACACTTTGTCTAAATAAGTCAGAAGGGTTTGGGAATCATGACAAGGTGTCCGAAATGTATGTATGTATGCTACCTAACCACAGAGGGACAAGGGGTTATCATATTTGATGACATCTTGAGATATTCTCATAGACATGAATGGAACAGTGGCTTCCTCTGGTCTTTGTGACAATCCCCTCTCGCGATCTGGTTTCCAGGAAGTGGATCCTCCATCTATGTTTCTCCATAGGTCCGCCTATGCAAATGTACCTGTGTATGTATGTGTCAAGTTGAGGCCATGGTAATGTACGTACCCGCATTCCTGTTCCATACATCCACACCTGCAGGCCACACACTGCTATCCTTCCCTGCAGAAGATCACACAGTGGGGGTGCATGGCGGGGTATCAGTAGGGTAGGGTGGCAGGCTGTACTGCATGTGCTATTTGTGTGCCACTACCTACTGTCTGTCATTTCCTTATTCAAAATGTACACGTTGTATGATACTCAAATAGTCATAATACGATATTCAATATATAGAGAAAACTAGAGTTCATAAATATTAAAAGACTGTACCTGGCACACTCAATAACAATTGATTAATTTAATCAGTCAAATGTACTGTAGTAGCTTTCTTAAACTGGACTTATTTTATTGGTAAGTTGACCAGTAATATTATTATTTTTGTCAGTAGTGATGGCAACATGTATACTATTATTTCAAATATTTAGCAAACTTAATTTGAATTAAGAAATATGATGGGAAAGTCAAAACATGCCGTATCATCATTGTATTGGTTTCTTGATGTCCTCTTTTCCACCAAGGAGCTGTGTGATGTGCGTTAGCCACCAGGAGACAGGAGGGCTCCTGACACACACAGCCTCCTGGCCCTCCCCTGACACACACACGCTCCTGCCCTCCCCTTACACACACAGGCTCCTGGCCCCCCCTGACACACACAGGCTCCTGGCCCCCCCCTTACACACACAGGCTCCTGGCCCCCCCCTTACACACACAGGCTCTTGGCCCTCCCCTGACACACACAGGCTCCTGGCCCTCCCCTGACACACACAGTCTCCTGGCCCTCCCCTAACACACACACAGGCTCCTGGCCCTCCCCTGACACACACACAGGCTCCTGGCCCCCCTGACACACACAGGCTCCTGGCCCTCCCCTGACACAGGCTCCTGGCCCCCCTGACACACACAGGCTCTTGGCCCTCCCCTGACACACACAGGCTACTGGCCCTCCCCTAACACACACACAGGCTCCTGGCCCCCCTGACACACACAGGCTCTTGGCCCTCCCCTGACACACACAGGCTCCTGGCCCTCCCCTGACAGGCAGGCTCCTGGCCCCCCTGACACACACAGGCTCCTGGCCCCCCTGACACACACAGGCTCCTGGCCCTCCCCTGACACAGGCTCCTGGCCCCCCTGACACACACAGGCTCCTGGCCCTCCCCTAACACACACACAGGCTCCTGGCCCTCCCCTGACACACACAGGCTCCTGGCCCCCCTAACACACACAGGCTCCTGCCCCCCCCCCCTAACACACACAGGCTCCTGGCCCTCCCCTAACACACACACACACACAGGCTCCTGGCCCCCCCCTAACACACACAGGCTCCTGGCCCTCCCCTAACACACACAGGCTCCTGGCCCTCCCCTAACACACACAGGCTCCTGGCCCTCCTGACACACACACAGGCTCCTGGCCCTCCTGACACACACAGGCTCCTGGCCCTCCTGACACACACACAGGCTCCTGGCCCCCCTAACACACACACTCTATGTTAGGCATTCATCCAGGTAACCTGTCTGGCTACCCTATAATCACCCTCTAGGCAAACACTCCCTGTGTGGAATGCACACACAATCATGTCAGAGAGTGTACTAGATGCTCACTTGGATCCCACCTCAGTGTCTCTGACCTCTGACCTGTTGACATTGGTAATGGAGGAACTCTAACCCATCCCACGCTCTTTGGACAGAAGCCCTCGTTGGCCACCCTGCCCTTCAGGTGCAGAGGGGAAACGTTGATGCAGTAAACCTGTCATTTTGGGGAGATGTGTTATGCTTGTCTTTCAGGTCTCAGTGACCTATTTAGAACTGTATTCCCTCTCACACTGAAAGCCGTTTATTTACCGCTATTATGCTGTAAGGGTGTCGTGTGGGAATGGGAGTAAATGGTAAAGTCAAGCTGACAATTCCCTGGCAACCTAGTAACATTGACGAGTAACATCTACTGCCATGGCTCCAGTGGGCCTTGGAAGCATAGGAGTAATGTGTTGTGATGTCATAATCAGGTCATAATGTTGCTGGCAGTGACATCAATCAGAAGCCGAAGCAGGAGGAGAACTCTCTCAACAGAGACCTGATGCAGCTCGACTGGTGTCATGTTGCTAGCTAACTAGATAATGGCTCAACAGAGACCCGATGCAGCCCGACTGGTGTCATGTTGCTAGCTAACTAGATAATGGCTCAACAGAGACCGGATGCAGCTCGACTGGTGTCATGTTGCTAGCTAACTAGATAATGGCTCAACAGAGACCCGATGCAGCTCGACTGGTGTCATGTTGCTAGCTAACTAGATAATGGCTCAACAGAGACCCGATGCAGCTCGACTGGTGTCATGTTGCTAGCTAACTAGATAATGGCTCAACAGAGACCCGATGCAGCTCGACTGGTGTCATGTTGCTAGCTAACTAGATAATGGCTCAACAGAGACCCGATGCAGCTCGACTGGTGTCATGTTGCTAGCTAACTAGATAATGGCTCAACAGAGACCCGATGCAGCTCGACTGGTGTCATGTTGCTAGCTAACTAGATAATGGCTCAACAGAGACCCGATGCAGCTCGACTGGTGTCATGTTGCTAGCTAACTAGATAATGGCTCAACAGAGACCCGATGCAGCTCGACTGGTGTCATGTTGCTAGCTAACTAGATAATGGCTCAACAGAGACCCGATGCAGCTCGACTGGTGTCATGTTGCTAGCTAACTAGATAACAGTGGTGTATAAAGTACACAAAAGCCATACTTGAGTAAAAATAAAAATACCTTACTGTAAAATGACTATAACCTTTTAGAATACTACTTCTTAATACTAAGTCTTAAAGTATCTGATCTTTACTGTACTTAAGTATCAAAAGTAATTTTCTGATATTAAATGTACTTAAGTATTGAAAGTAAAAGTACAAGTAAATGCTGTTTATAAAAAAGCAAAGGGTCAGAATTTTGAGAATTAAGAAGTTTATTCCGACTAGAATGAGCATACTTATAAACTGGGCCTTGTTTGAACACAATTTTAACACAATATGCAATACTAAAGCAGCACCGAATGTAACAACCCAGTCATTACTTGAAACTGAATTTTTTTTTGTTCATTTTCAAACAAAACGTCCCAAAAAGCCATTTCAATTTTAATCTTTGTAACATTTTGTGAATGGGCTCCTGAGTATCCCAAGCAGGGGCGGTTTTAGCAAATTGGAGGCCCCCCCCAAAAAATACACCCCACCAAAACACCAATTCCCTCCAACCCCACACCCACCCAGACACACACTTAATGAACAATGTTGTGTGAAACTAACATTTATTGTGAATAGTTGACTTTAACAACTAAACAATTGAAATTATTTGAATTATGAGGTTTTGAGTGCAGTGTAATAGTAGTGTAACTTTTTGATTACCTTATCAAAATAATGTAACTTGATTAATTCTTTATACTTCTAATGAATGTTTTCAACTGAAAGTTCCGAATTTGTACAGGTCCTTTTTTAACTATTTCAATTATCTCTCTATCTGTTAATTTTTCACGCCATAATGCTGAGTCTTCACTGATCAATGTATGCCATTGCTGTTACTCGCATTGGTGACATCACTGCTCTCGTTTAATCCAGCTGTGCTTGAGCAGTGATGATGACCATGGCAGTATCATGCTCGTCGTCAGTGCAGGGGTCAGTGTCCCGGATATGGGCAGCTGTGGCATAGACATTTACAGTGCCTTGCATAAGTATTCACCCCCTTGGATGTTTTTCCCTTTTATTGCTTTTATAAATCAATCTTGGTCAATATAAGTTGGCTTTTTTTACCAAAAAAAATACAAAAAAGCCCTCTTCAATGTCAAAGTGAAAACAGATTTCTACACAGTTATGTCAATTCAATAAAAATATGTAATGAAAATAAGTGATTGCATAAGTATTCACCCCCTTTAAATAGACTGACCTAATTCAACAGAGGTCCAGCCAATTGGTGCTAGAAGTCTCACAATTAGTGAAATGGGGATCAGTGTGCAGTGAATGTGTCTCAAGTGATTGTAGTAGCGACACCTGTGTCTAGAAGGTCCATTCACTGGTCAGTATTCAGTAATCAGTATTCCTGGTCACTGTTACACCAGGAAGACTAAAGATCACTCCAAGCAACTCAGAGAAAAGGTTATTGAAAAGTATAAGTCAGGGGAAGGATAAAAAAAATGTCCAAGGCACTAAACATCCACAGGAATTCTGTTAAATCCATCATCAAGAAATGGAAGGAATATGGCACATGTGTAAATCTGGCTAGAGCAGGTCATCCTCACAAATTGAGTGACCGTGCAAGAAGGAGACTAGTGAGAGAGGCCACCAAGACACCTATGACTACTCTGAAGGAGTTACAAGCTTCAGCAGCTGAGATGGGAGAGACTCTGCATACAACAACTGTTGCACGGGTTCTTCACCAATCAAAGCTTTATGGAAGAGAGCCACTGTTGAAAAAAACTCATATTAAATATCGACTAGAGTTCGCCAAAAGGCATGTGGGAGACTCCATGGTCAAGTGGAAGAAGGTTCTGTGGTCTAATGAGACCAAAGTGGAGCTTTTTTTCAACAGTAGCTCTCTTCCGTAAAGCTTTGATTGGTGAAGAACACGGGCAAAAATCTTTGCCCAATTGAACGCACCGCCTCTGGTCACATGACCTGGAATCATATGTTCCATGATGGATTTAAGATACAATTTAGCTATAAAGAATAGAATTAAAGAATTGTGTTTTCATGCTTATCATGAATTGTCATTCGTTTGCAATGACAAATGATTTATTTTAATTATATAAAATGAAATCGTAAATACTACGAGGCCCCCTGGTGGCCGAGGCCCTGGGCAACTGCCCGCCTCGCCCAATGGGACGCACCGCCCCTGTGAGTAGCCAGAACCTTCAAACATGGGTGCTAAACTCAACCCTGGACCAGTCACCGTGGCAACCGAGGGATGCAAGTAATTTCCGGTCTCCGGGGTGATGATATCATTGGTGCGAATCTGCGAAACACTCATGAGTGGAAAGGTGAAGCTGGGATATGGTGTTTCTCTGAGATGTGCTACTGTGATGCAGAAGCTTCTGGAGGATACATGTGTCTGTCTTTATTTGAGTCATTCTGCGTCCAGCCTGATATGTTCACAGGTGGCTGGCTGGCTGGCTATCAATCCTCTAATACAGTTTACCTGCTGATGTTTCAATAATCAGGTTCTGGCAGCAATGTCACACTTCATAATTCCACATCTTGCTGGTTACTAGTGCTTGTTAGTAGACATGCTATTCTTAAACATGTAACATGATTAATGAGACTACAAATCAGTGAGACATAGATCATTTATTAGATAGACATTGATAGTCCACAGTTTAAGCCCTTAAAACAGTTACATGCATTGACATTGTTTTCATTCCAAATCCAGTATGGAGCTTTCTGATCAGTTCATCACTGCCAGGCCTAGCTGTGACTAATCTAGAATGTTAAGATGTGAATCTAGAATGTTAAAATGTGAATCTAGAATCTAGAATGTTAAAATGTGATTAAATAAACTTTATGTATTATCAATAGAACAGCCACACAATCCCTGCTATGCTGTGCATAGGTTGGTATGTACTCACAAAAATGCACACTACATACTACACTAAATTGCATTTAATTGGCTTAGTTTATATGTTATTAAATAAACTTTATTTAAATTATTACATTTATTTACTTAAAGATTTAAAAATAAATCTTAAATGTATTTTAAAAAGCCACACTAATAAGTGAATATACATTTCATTACATTAAATTAGAGCATTAAAGCATTAAAGTTTAACTGTTGGTCATAGTTAACAAAGTTACACTTACTAGTATTGAAGTTAAAAAGTTACAAATAATATTCTTACTACACTAAACTAAGCACCACTGGAATTCAAATGCTCTTGAATTATGCAAGTAATTAAACAGCAATAAAGATAAATCTTCCTGCAGTCCTTCCTGCAATGAGATGAAGTTTCACAAAGCGCATGGTTAGGGTTCTTTTGTGTGAGTGCACCGGTGTGTCTTTAATTGACCGGTAGAAGTGAAGCTTTTGCCACACTGAGTGCAGTGGTACGGCCTCTCTCCTGTGTGAATGCGCTGGTGTTGTTTGAGATTTCCCCCATCAGTGAAGCTCTTGCCACACTGAGTGCAGTGGTACGGCCTCTCTCCTGTGTGAGTGCGCTGGTGTAGTTTGAGAGTTCCCTCTCGAGTAAAGCTCTTGCCACACTGAGTGCAGTGGTACGGCCTCTCTCCTGTGTGAGTGCGCTGGTGTCGTTTGAGATCTCCCTCTTGAGTGAAGCTCTTGCCACACTGAGTGCAGTGGTACGGCTTCTCTCCTGTGTGAGTGCGCTGATGTCGTTTGAGAGTTCCCTCTCGAGTAAAGCTCTTGCCACACTGAGTGCAGTGGTACGGCCTCTCTCCTGTGTGAGTGCCCTGGTGTAGTTTGAGATGCTGCTGTAGAGTAAAGCTCTTGCCACACTGAGTGCAGTGGTACGGCCTCTCTCCTGTGTGAGTGCGCTGATGTCGTTTGAGATCCTTCTCTAGAGTGAAGCTCTTGCCACACTGAGTGCAGTGGTACGGCCTCTCTCCTGTGTGAGTGCGCTGGTGTTGTTTGAGATGTCCTCGAGTAAAGCTCTTGCCACACTGAGTGCAGTGGTGACTTCTCTTGTCATTCGCTCCTTCCTGTTGTGAAGAGGGGTTAGGGGCGACTTTACTGGATGTTGACCTGGACGGCACAGTTAGAGGTTTTTGTGTTTGTTGGTCACCGCTTCTGGAAGGTGCCAAAGTCTCTGGTCTGATCTCTCCAGACCTCAGCAGTCTCACGTACTCGTCCGTGTGGCACCTCTTGATGTGCTTGTGGAGGTAGATTTGAGCCGTGTAGGAAAACGGACACAGGGAGCACGAGAACACCTGAGACGCCGACACCTCTGACAGAAAGAATAAAGAGAAAGATGACATTTAGGTTCAGTCAAAGAAAAATGTTGGATGTTTACCTTTTACATAAAAGTACATATATACATTATAACCATTTCTTTTCCAACATTTCTTACTGTCATTCATTTCAATATTTTCATCATCTTATATCCACTCATCAGTGATTCAGGTCTGTGATGCAGAATTGCTCTTTAACATTCTTTTATAATCAAGGTCTTTCACAGCAGGTGAAGCTGAGATCTTTGCTGAGTCGTCCAACCCTAACGAGGGCGGTGTGTTCTAACGAGGGCGGTGTGATCTCACTAGATGAGGTTGGCCTAGATGGCAGATTTAGTTGAAAGCATGTGAAGCGGAGATGGTTGCTGCTACCTTTGAACAGACCTGTATTTCAGGTGTAACATTGTGATGTACCTTTGGCGCTACTCTTGATGTCCCACAGGTAGTCGAAGGTGATGCCCAGGTCTCTGGCGTAGTCCTCTCCATACCAGACCAGCAGCTCCTCTCCAGGGGCGATGGGCTTACAGCAGCGATACACAATCCCCCCTCTGTACTGAAACGCCACCAGGTTCTGCTCGTCACCGTCACGAGCGCAGTTCACATACCTGATGGAGAAACCAGAGATTGAAAATGACACAGAAGAGAGAAGTGTAAATACTAGTTCTACAACTTTAATATAAATATAAAGCTGGGTGTGGAATACGTGACTTATATCAGTGACAGATCAGAAGACAGCAACAAGAACAGCAGATAGGACAGAGACAGACTTAAAGGTGTAGTCTGCGACTCGGCGAAAGGTTGCTGATATTTGAGCTCAACAGCCAATGTGCTCCTGGATCAGCGTGTTGATTGGCTGGAATTGGGTAAAGTTTTACTATTGAGACACACACTGAACGGCCAGCTAGAGGAGAGAGAAGAGCAATTTGCTGAATCTGGCAGAAAGTGTGGATTAGAATCGCAGACTGGACCTTCAAGTGAAAGAATCAAGAGGAAATAAAGAAGGACGTAACCTCATCCAGTTGGAGTGAGTTTCTCTCTTTGCGTCTATGTACTCATCTACATGTCGGCTCTTGTATGTCTGTGGAAACATTGAATCAAACACTGTCACCTGTTTCAGTACAGAGGAGTTAAACATTTTGAACAGAATTTCTTTTTTTTTGGAATCAGTTTTTCAGACTGGAAACATTTATTATTTAGAAACACCATTTGATCCCTCACCACCCAGGAGTATCCGCTCTCTATGGCCTCGTCCCTGTCCATCACCTCTCCCTCATAGGGGCCAAAGTGCGCCCCTCTTGGCACCGTCTGGCCCTGGTTGAACACCCCCAGACCTGCGTTTGGGATGTTGGACTTTCTGACCACCAGTCCAGGTGGCAGGGTGAGTCTGGCTCGGTCTGGGACCCCTACAGGAACTGGGGTGTCGGGGATGAAGTTAGGGGGACCATGGACCCCACACTCATCAATGTAGAAAGACTCACAGTCCTCACAGTCTGCAGAAAAAAGGAACGATTCAGAGATTATTCATTTACATTATGATGCAACCTAAAGATGTATGATGACATGTTGTAAAACTGAATAACCAGCGACTGTAGCTGAATGGCTGAAAACGGTATGAAGTCATCAGCAGATCAACCTTTAGAGTGATGAAGTTAAGAGGAGAAAATATGCATAAATTCGCAGTATTATGGAGACAATGAACAATTATACTGTTGAAATTCTGTGATATTACTCTTACACCAGATATGTTTAATGTCACTGAAAAGAGAGAGAGAAAGAAAGAGATCATGTCTAGTAGAAAGGTAGCAGTAAGAGCAACTCACAGAGGTAATCTTCATCCTTGGGCACCTCTTCCTCTACGTAGCTCACTCTGGGTCTGCTGCGCAGGCTGCCTCCACGCTTGTAGCTGTTCAACTGGTCTTTCTGCTGTTTCAACCACTCTCTCTTTGACACTCCTGACACACACACACACACACACACACACACACACACACACACACACACACACACACACACACACACACACACACAAAAGGCGATTTGCCTTTACTGTTCATACAACAAACTGTGATCTGCCTTCTTCCGCACAACTACTTTATATCCCAATACTGACCTATGTTGTGTGTGTGTGTGTGTGTACTCTCCTGTATAAAACCTCTTACCAGGTCTCTTTGCTGTTGAGTCTGGCTCTCTCCCTCTCTGTCCATCTACACTCTCCACGCCGTCTCTCTCTCCACCCTGGTCTGAGTCCGTTCTGGGGGCCTGAGGAGGAACAGAGACGAGTTCTGTCTGGAAGTTCGATCAGCCAACATGAGTTCTGTTATGCGTATGTACTGTATGTGCGTGGACACTGAGTGTTGCTGCCGATAGGTTGAAAACTGCTGTTCCTATTTCTGATTGGCTGAGAGGTCTGAGGAACGTGTTTAGAGTGTGTGTTTATGAGACCTGTTTGCTCTCCTCTCTCTATGGTTCTGTCCCTAAGGAACAGGAGTTCCTGTTCTGTTTGTGTGTGTGTGTGTGTGTGTATGTTTTGGTGAATGTGAATGTGTATGCGTGTTAGTGTACATGTGTGTTTTACAAAACCTGTTTGTTCTCCTCTGTCTCTATAGCCTGTTCTGTGGGATCCACCTCTAAGGCCTGAGGACACTGAGCATTGCTGCTGATTGGTCGAAAACTGCTGTTTCTATTTACGATTGGCTGAGAAATCTGACTGCTCTCGCCGCTTGGCTGTGAAGTCCTGTTGTCGTCGCTGATTGGCTGTGAAGTATTGTTGCTGATTGGCTGTATAGAGAAGAAATGACAAGACAAGCTAGTGCAGGTGCAAACGCAGGCTAGTGTGCAACCCCTTAACATGTGTGTCAAAACTGCACCCAGGTTTGAGTCTTTAGACGTCTTAAACATCTCGGAGAGCCCAAACCTGAACAAAAGGCTTAGGGGGATGCTTGCCTTGGGCAACGTCATAGCTTTTTCCTAGTAACTATAAGTCAACTAGTGAACAAACGCTCAAAATATCCCACTTTCTCTAATGCTCTCCCTGTTCACCTCACTTAATGTTAGCGGACATTGGAATTGTTTGGAAGCGCGTCACCTAAGTGAATCTCTCTTGCTTAGCCTCTCAGCGACATTCACAGGGTATATACAGCAATCCTTAAGTTAAATTTAATACCTTTTTAATACCTTTTTTTACTACCTTCTGATTTTTTTTAAAACCATCACGACACTGAGTTGCAAGTGTTAATCGGCGACCTTTCTAACGTTTACAGAGATTTTGACATATATAACACTATACACAACATAATAGATTTAGAGACTCACTGATGTTGACCACATATTGCACACTTTTATTTCATTTTGTGAATAATAAAAAAAAAAACTACATTAAATGTGCAATGGAGAGATAGTTCCAGCACACTGGCTGGCATTCATTACATGAACTGTTGATGCATTATAAACTGGCATCTGCTATATGAATTGTTGCTGATATCACTTCACAAACTGGCATCCACTACGTGAACTGGTGTGCTATAGGCCTAATATGAATTCATGAGCAAACATCAGCACGAATCGCCCAGCCTTGTTGATGCCATCAACAAGCTGTTTTTTGAAGAACGATGCTAATCCAAATCTGATGATGTAGCCGGTTTTGTCTTTATCACACGTGAATGACTTTGCGATGTCAGAGTCGGGAAACATTTCTTTAAACAGCTCCGAAATTCCTTCGTTGGAGTTCAATGAGTGGTGTTTAACTGCAGTGTTTAAACACCACAGAGCCTCCGCACGCAGTGTTGGTGTGGCGCCCATAGTCACCCGGAGGTCAGACGTAGTTGCTGGTGGTGGTGGTGCAGCAGCACAGACAGTTGGCAGAGTGGTAGAATGAACTGCTCTCGCCGACCACGCATTCTATTTTTATGTTTAATGGTTTGCATATGCGACCGAAGTGCATTAGCTCCCATCCAGTTGACATTGATGTTTTTTTTTACAAACCGAACAATAAGCCTGCCGGTTATTCCCTACTACACCCAGCTGTCAGAAAACTTGCATTTGCCCATGACGACGACGATGGTTGTCTGGACGTTGAAGATATGCCTAAGCAAGTCAAAAACGTAAGCCAGCCAGTTGGCTACCCAGTTGAAGCGCGCAGTGTTTGAGATGTCGAACGACCACTGAATATGACGTCAGCATCAAACATACAAAGTTGAGACTTCAGGATTGATACGGAAGATCTTTGATTGTGCCAAGCTTTGCTAAAGCCCGCATTTAAACGAACTAACGCGAACTTTAGAAGATTGACATTCTATCAGAATAGGACACTTGAAAAAATAATACCCATTTAAAAAAAAATAATACCTTTAAAACTACATTTAACACTTTTAATGGCCTTAAATTTGGCAATTTTGATTTATCACCTTTTAATACTTTTTAATACCCCGCGGACACCCTGATTCAGTTGTCGCCGCAACAAATACTATATTCCATTTCTGCTAATTCCCCTAAATCCTATACACTGTAACCTTCCCATCTATCCTCATAAGGATGGCCAAAAAGTTTAGCTGTTTACCTGAGATGGCAGGGTAGGAGCTGGGGGTTGGGTGCGCCACACAGAGCCGACTCTGGACTCACCAAGGGTTTTGACGGGAACTCTGAAGGTACGAGAGGCTGGAGGAGAAGACAGAATCTTGAGGTCTTAATCTTTGTCTATTTCTCAACCGCATGATGTTGGATCGCACATGATGAGCATCTCTCTAATCAGGCAGCTTACACTCTAACACACTGTGCACCCGTGTGCATTTGTTTTGTAAGTATCACGCTGTATGCTGACCTGGAGGTCTCCTCTCCAAACTGGGTGTCCACTCTTCCTCTGAGTCGGTGCTGTCAGCAGTGGGCGCTCTTGCCAACGTCTCCTTCCTGGCCCGGCCTTTCTTCATGAAGGCTGGAGGAGTGGAGGACAGACCTGACGAGGGTGGGCAGAAAAAAAAGCCAAGATACAGGCAGAAAGGTAGACAGGACAAGGCAGAGAGACAGACCATCACAGACAGATACTGTATGACGTCTGGTCCTCAACCCTGAAAGCATAGTGTACAATGGAAAAATACAGAGAGACTGTACCACTGATCATAGATATTTCAGTTTAATTATTTGGCAGAGGCTTTTGTTAAAAGCATTACAGTATTATAACAAAGATATAATTTATGTTATAATTCATTGTTTTGTTATCCTCAAAACACCTCCCACAATAATCTAATTTGGTCAAAGGCTCAGTACAGCTCTGGGTTTGATCCTGAAACTGTGATGTAATGGCTACCTATAGCCAGCATGTACAGGTGGTTCCTCTTCATGTTTCTGTAGCGCACCTTCTCCCATGCGGCCAATAGCAGCCACTCGGCCTGCGTGAAGTGCACTCTGAGGTCATCGAAACTCTCCTAGGATGTAACCACACACGACTCACAGACTGATGCAGTAAAGCAGAATGTGCGTGTGTGTGTACATGAGTGATTGTGTGTGTTTTGAGTTTGATGCAGGGAGCAGATAGTAGAGATGATTGAAAGTGTAGCAGCAAGTGTAGGAACTCTACTGACCTCATCAGATGAACTCATGGTTCAGGACTTGACAAACTGAAAAGGTATTTGACCTAGAAAAAAAACAACACACAAAAACATAATCATCAATGTTTCTTTACGCTAGCTACATAACATTAAAAAAAACAAAACAATACAATTTAAAAATATATATATATTTTTCTTTTAAAAAGTCTCGCCATTTAAAAGTTACCTTGAGGTACAGAAATGTTATCAAAGTTTTCTTTAACTTTATCTAACGCCATCTCCAACAGTGCAAGTCACATATAATTTCAAGGACTTCATTCGCATTCTCATTATTAGGCTTTCCATTTAGTTTAGAACAGACTCTCAAATGTGCCCTGAGGCCGAGTCATGTCAGACATTGGGGGCTGTGAGATGAATGGAGTTCCGGTTGACACTCGCATGTACACGAAGCTAGTCGAAACCAGGCGTTAGCGCGCGCACAACGTGCATGTACACTCACGGTAAACTGCAAGTGACAGAAACACCAAATATAATTTCACTTCAGCATTGAGTTTCCTCATTCCACGCTACTTTGGAAAACCTCATTAACTGAGCAACTAGCTTGATAACAAACGTTCAGACTTTATTTTCAGTCCAACATGGGCTAACTTTAAATTTGACTTGTGACAGAAAACTACGCGTGCGCGGGAGAAACATTTCAGATGAAAACGACATAATGCAGCCTAGCCTTATAAGAAGCACATCCTAGCAAAATAACCCGTGAGGCGAAATTAACACCACAACAACCATAACTCCAAAAGATTAAGGCGACCACGATAATTTATTAAATGAACTAACGGTATACGAGGTGCGGCAGTTAGCCTAAATATCATATAATGCTGTTATTATACGTTTTCTTCATTACAATATAATTACAGCAGTAGCTAGCTATCATAGTCTAATTATTTAACAGCCCACATATAGTATAGGCTGTCTAAATAAAACTGACGTAATTTAATCCAGGTAGCTAACGGTTAACATTAGCTAACATTCTCTAGAATTTTGTGATATGTTGGCTAACAGTAAACTGCAGACTAACGGTAATTTATAGCTAACTTTGAAGGCGAAGATTGAACGGTTGAACTTCAACGTAGTCGGTGTTAATTGGATTTCAATACTACCAACCTGCTGTAATGAGCTGAACAATTAAACCAACGGCTCTCGATGAAAAGACGCTCAACAAACCTGTGCTTCTTCCCTCTCCGTCGAGTCACTGCTGGTGTCAGTTGGGTCGATAACTGACGCCGATTCTCCTCAGAGAACCGCCAGTCACCCTCGAGACAACTCATTTCGCGCCTAAAAGAAACACCTAATGACGTTCGTGGGTTCGCAGATCTCTTGTTATGAAATGGGTAAAATGAGAGTTTTTATTCTTAACCAGTATCATCCATCATACATACAACATCAGACCTTTCCACTTACATTTCAAAGCTGCGGTGGATATTTGTCTGCACCACAGAAACGACCCAAGTCATAGTAAAGCAAGAAGAAAAAAAGTCCTACTTTGAAGCAGCTGGTTTGAGTTTAATCTGCCCGTCTCCGAGAAAAGTCCACCAACATTAATCAGCGCAATTCAGCATTACAAGATGCAGAGATGTAAACAATCTGAGAAGCACAAATATGTTTGTCTGTAAGTGAGGATACAAGTGTGTGAACTCAACAAAGGTGGATGTTACGGACAGGGGCGTCTTAATAGCACTCGAGTCCCCCTGGGCTATGGACTTTTTATTTTATTTTTGGAGGCCCCCCGCCCGCTAATCGCACAATCAATTTCTCAACAGCGATATAGCCTAATAGCCCACACAAGATCATTGCCTGCGTGATTGAACCGTATACATAGCTTGCATATATCTTGTTTAAAATAAAATAACAATCTTAAAAACGAGTTGACTCGAGAACTGTGATCTTTTGCTCTCTGCCATGTATTGAATAAAACGGTACGCATGGAAATGGACAGAATGACAATCAACAAGACAACCTTCCACAAAACAACAGGTTAGGCGAAAAACACATACCGTAGGCTTACTAACGCTGCAGTTAGGCATATTCAACATGTACGCACGACACCGAGAAATATTTCGCTGCTTACTGCACATAAAAACGTGTGAATAAAAGAGAATGATTTAATTGAATTTACTTATTAATTTCGTTGCTAACTGCGCACATCATATGGTGTTTAATTAAATTGGCAAGTTGCCATCAAAGGAAGGAACACATTTGATTTAGGATAAGCCTAATAAGACAATCATAAACGGATCAATAGAAAGTCTTTTGCGGGTCTTTCTAACCGCAAACTCGCTGTCAAACTTGACGCAATAGCTATGGCTAGCACCTGTCACTACAAACATCTAGTAGCAGCTAGCGCTATAGCTAGTTCTTTCACAGGTAGTTCTAGCTGTGCAGCTAACTCTAACAGCACAATCGTAGTAGCTTTTCACATGATACTAGTGTAGAGATATCTGATTTTTGACTGGAGGGGCAATATTTACACGAAAGTCATAAGAATGAATGACGATGTCCTCATCAAGTCTATCCTCCACTTAATTTGGCAGTGTGTTGATAGTGCTATCCTCTGATTGCTTTAACGTTTGGCAAAGTTTTCTTTAATAATATAGCCTGTCTTGATTTTCTTCCTTTTCTGAGCTCCGCTTGGATGTGAACGCTTCATTTTTTTCCACCACGGCACCGACCGGAACGGCTCAATGACTTTGTTCTCCGCGACCTCTAAAACGTTGCAAATCGAATTTTTTGTTACATTTTGTTTAGATAGGGGGGGCCTCCCTTCACCTCCACAATCAGATGCCACTGTAGAGCAGAGTAATGACACCGCGAATACGGACGTTTATCATCATTATTATTTTGTATTATTATTAAGAGGCCCCTGATTGGTCGAGGCCCCGGGCTTAAGCCCAGGTAAGCCCGTGCATTAATGTTACACCCAGGATGCTGCGCTCTTCTAGTGAGCGTCGTTTGGCACTGCCGTCTGTGCAAGTACGGCAGTCCAGACTATTCTCATTTGTAGTTCCAAGTTGGTGGAATGAACTACCCAGCACTACCAGAGCAGGGGCGTCCCTCTCTACCTTTAAGACGCTTTTGAAGACCCAACTCTTCAGAGAGCACTTCCCGTCCTAACTGGCACTTCGACTAGTGCGTAACTTGCAATTACAGCAGTTACATTTCTGCACTTCTTTTTTTCTTTTTATTTCATTTTGCTATATTTCTTAGGTAAAGTAGTATTTATTTATTGTTACATCAGGTTCTATTGCTCGTAGCTTGACTATTCTCTCCCTTGTACGTCGCTTTGGATCAAAAGCGTCTGCTAAATTACTAAATGTAAATGTAAATGCATTAAGGCGCCATTGATCCCAAGGTATGCATAAGGCACAACCTGAGAGCAATAACCTGGCGATCTGATACAAAGCCATAGCATTACATCAGGATCATCAGTTTTACAAGCAAGTTATCGGTACAGTGACTGTGAAATACTTTCAGCAACATGCACACACATCCCTTGAACAATAACGTTACTAGCAGCTATGTTGCTCCACACTGCTACGTTACTGTACTGTACTTTAGATTGTCACCATCCTAGCTAGCTAGCTAGATACCTCGCCAGAGATGGAATAAAGAATAAGAATAAATAATCTTTGTAGGTTATATTAGCTAGCTTGAAATATTATATACAGATCTTACCCAGCGGTGAAAGAACATGACTAGTCTACAAGGTGCTGGTGGCATTTAATGAAGAGGTCGTGGGGTTTCTCATTTTTTGATTGAGAGTATGCTTTTGCTTCGATTATGGTTGTGTCCCCTTCGTTGTTGATCTTAATGTTTTGGATATATCCTTCCACTGCATATTGCAGTCCATTTTGCCTTGATCTGGAGGATATCGCGGAGATATTACTCCAAAAAGAATCACTGACTGACAGACAGTATAGTGCATGAACGAGTTCAAAAGACGTAGCAACAGTAACTAAGAGAACGGGGCTTTTGCGAACGGTCAATAGCGCATTAACGTGCGCTAGGACCACTGATTCGCCAAACCTGCTTGCAGTCTGTGTTCTACTGTGTTCCACAGTCCCCGACGTTGGTCTCGTCACTGTCATGATTTTTTTCTTTTCTAAACATGATTTGATTTTGTAACGAGTAACGAAAGTTTCAGGGGAAATGTATCGGAGTAAAAGTATCAGTTTTCTTTGCAAAATGTAGCGAAGTAAAAGTAAAAGTAAACAGAAATATAAGTAGTAAAGTAAAGTACAGATATCCAAAAAAACGACTTAAGTACAGTAACGAAGTATTTCTACTTCGTTACTATACAACACTGCTAGATAATGGCTCCTCTTGAGACCTGATGCAGCTCGACTGGTGTCATGTTGCTAGCTAACTAGATAATGGCTCATCTTGAGACCTGATGCAGCTCGACCGGTCATGTTGCTAGCTAACTAGATAATGGCTCATCAGCTTGGGCGCATCCCAACAATCTGGATTTTTCCGCAGTGAATGATATGATCTCACATGTTTTACACGTCTTGCTGAGGTTCACACTCCATAGTCAAAATAAAAAAAAAAGGATAATGAAAGTTTCAAGTCCATTTTTAAGTTGATTCAGTTGCAAACCGAGCACAGAACTGCAAAGCTTCACACAGATCCAATTAATACTATGTGTTCCTTTAGTACACAGATCCAATTAATACTATGTGTTCCTTTAGTACACAGATCCAATTAATACTATGTGTTCCTTTAGTACACAGATCCAATTAATACTATGTGTTCCTTTAGTACACAGATGCACTCAGTACTGTGTGTTCCTACACACACACACAGATGCACTCAGTACTATGTGTTCCTACACACACACACACACACACACACACACACACACACACACACTCTCTCACACACAAACACACACACACTCTCTCACACACACACACACTCAGTACTATGTGTTCCTACACACACACACACACACACTCAGTACTATGTGTTCCTACACACACACTCAGTACTATGTGTTCCTACACACACACACACACACACTCAGCACTATGTGTTCCTACACACACACACACACACTCAGTACTTTGTGTTCCTACACACAGATTCACACACACACACTCAGTACTATGTGTTCCTACACACACACAGATCCAATTAATACTTTGTGTTCCTACACACACACACACACAGATGCACTCAGTACTTTGTGTTCCTACACACAGATTCACACAGATTCACTCAGTACTGTGTGTTCCTCTCAAACAATTCTCAAAATTTTGTTGTATAAATACAATGACAATAAAGGCTTTTCTATTCTATTCTATTCCTTCAGTACACACAGATCCACTCAGTACTCTGTGTTCCAGGTGCCGCACACTGATGAAATGTTACATTTGACTCTGCATGTGATGATCATTGGGATGGGAAGTGCCTGTACGTGGCTCACAACTGCACTTCCTTGCTAAGCTGAAAGTCCCATGTGTTCTCCCAGTGAGGAAGAACCTCAGCTCGGGTGGCCTCATCAACATACACACCGTGCTGTCTGCCGGCCTGCCTGCTTATCCAGCATGGCAAGCAATGGGGCGAACGGCAGCGCGTGAAGCTAATCATGCATATAATTGAGTTATGACTTTTAGGACCATGGGAGCCTGACCCCCCCACATATCAGGTTAAGCAGGGTATCACCTGAATGATTAGAAAATGGAAATGAAAAACGTAATTACTCACAAGATTGTGGGCTTTGCTCATGATGGACAGACACAACACAGGGCAGAGCAGCAGAGGAGGAGAGGAGGAGAGGAGGAGAGCAGATTCATTTAGGGTGACGATTAAGTTCTTTCCTGGAAAGTGAATGCAGATAGGAGGAAAGCCAAGGGGGAGAGCTAAGATTAAGGGCTGAATCACTGCTGGAGGAAGGTGGAGCTGAAGAGAACCTGGGGAATATAATAATAATAATAATGTATTTTATTTGTAATGCACTCTTCATTCAAAAGAATCTCAGAGTGCCAACATATTAAAAACTAACTATAATAATACAATAAAATAAAAATGAATTAACATAAGCATAATAGAAAACTTTTTAAACATTTTAACATACGATTTAACACAAGGCCAGAAATGCCTTCCTGAATAAAAATGTTTTAAGTCCAGCTTTTAAAGGAGTCCAGCGTCTGCTTTGCCCTTAGGTGGTCAGGGAGGCTGTTCCATATGGGCTGTTGTGAGTGTTAACATGGCCCCCCTTCTTGGTTAATAGTTCAATGGTTTAATAATAAATGCGTGGGGAATAGTTTAACACCAGACAGTCTTCATGCATTATTTCAACAGTGAAGAAAGATGGGTGAGAATATCTATCATTTTAGTACATTTTTGAAGAAACACATTCCACTTGAGTTCGCTGACAGGTATGTAGTCATTGAATGTATGCTGTCAATAAATGTATCCAGTAATGTAAGTGCCTGCAAAATGTAGTAATAGAACGGACAAAACAACAATCTATGTAGTAAGAGTCAAAGTCAAAAGTCAAAGTAGCTTTATTGTCAATTACTTTGCATGTTAAGACATACAAAGGAATCGAAAAAAAAGGTTTCCCACTCTCCCACGGTGAAACATATAAAGTGCACACGCACAACAACACGACAACGCGTTCTAGAACGCACAAAACAAAAATAGGTTTAGACTGAATTCGAAAATACATTTTCCTTCAGGTGTCAGTTGGAATCCAAATAGTCACACCAAACGTTTTATCTGTAAATCCACACAACTCTCAGTGTTGGGCCAGAGAGCCCCTTCCATCTGTGTGTTGTTTTGTCTCTCCGGCTAGCTGCTAGCGGCTTGACATTTGCCTCCTCTGCTCCTGGGCCGCCTGTCTCGGAGGACCCGTCTCCCATGGCTCTGCTTCAGGCACGTATTAAGATTGAGCCTCCGTCAGCACAGCCAGCTAATCTCATCAGAGAATAGGAACCTCTTGCGTATGGAAATATACAGCTGTTCTCTCTCTCTCTCCAGGAACAATGCGCTGGACTGCAAACTGAGCAGCACCTCATTCCACTGCCACACCAGGAACCCAGCAGTGATCATGACTCTCCTTCTCCTGTTAGCACCTACACATCTACAGACACATTCACTGACACACACATTCACTGACACACACATCCACACACACACACACATCCACAGACACATTCACTGACACACACACACACACACACATCCACAGATACATTCACTGACACACACATCCACAGACACACACATCCACAGACACATTCATTGACACACACATTCACTGACACACACACACACACACACACACACACACATCCACAGACACATTCACTGACACACACATTCACTGACACACACACACATCCACAGACACATCCACAGACACATTCACTGACACAAACATCCACAGACACACACATCCACAGACACATTCATTGACACACACATTCACTGACACACACACACACACACACACATCCACAGACACATTCACTGACACACACATTCACTGACACACACACACACACATCCACAGACACATTCACTGACACACACACAAACACACATCCACAGACACATTCACAGACACATTCACTGAGACACACATTCACTGACACACACACACACACATCCACAGACACATTCACTGTCACACACATCCACAGACACACACATCCACAGACACATTCACAGACACACACATTCACAGACACACACATTCACTGACACACACATCCACAGACACACACATCCACAGACACATTCACTGACACACACACACACACACACACACACACACACACACACACACACACACACACACACACACATGAATCATCTGAATAGACCTGTCTTGGTCCAAACCTATTCCCATCTTCTTTACCTGATATTGTCTCCACACTCTGAACTAACTCTAGAAATAACCATCATATTCGCATTCGCATTTGGTCAGCGGAGGACTTCACTAAAATCATATGTTAAATACAAATGCTTGTTCAGAGATAGATAACAATTTAGACTCATGTATACACATGAGTCTAAATTGTTATCTATCTCTGAACAAGTGTTGGACTATCGGCTGAAAGCAGTTCAGGTTCCAGACAGTAGGGTTTGAGCCTCTTCACACCTCTGATAATACATCCAACTGCAGAGGTCATTTCCACCAATTTATCCTAGAGCAATTGGCCTACTACTTTCTTTAACTCAGATTACAAAACAACATTTAATTCCACAAGCATCCAAAGTGGATTAGCAAAATCAAGAAATGATTCCTCACTACCATTTTGAGTCCAGAATTATTAGCTCATCCAATGGGAAGGTGAGAATAATACACAGATATTCAATTCAATTCAATTCAACTCAACTCAATTCAATTCAACTTTATTTCGCCATGTATACAGATACTAGGAATTTTTTTTGGTTTTCTCCATGCAGGCTATAGTATCACAAATAGAACAACAAGACAACACAGAACAACAATACAAGGACAGATAGTACCAGACAGTATGAGCAAAATAATAAATAAGAATGGAGGTAGTGCAACAATAATAATGTTAAATAAAGTTAAATAAAGTGCGATAAAGTTCGTGTGTGAGAGCTATTTAGGAGGGCTATTGCTTGGAGGAAAAAACTGTTGAGGTGACGTGATGTTTTGGTCATGATGGCCCTGTATCGCTGTCCAGAGGGGAGACGGTTAAAGAGACTGTTAGCAGGATGTGAGGGGTCTGCCGTGATCTTCATTACTTTCCTGAGGGATCTGGAGCTGGAGCTGCCTGTTGTTATGGCACTGTAATGGCATGCTTTGTCGGTCATGTTTATTAGAGTTCAGATGAGGAGAACAAATAAAAGAGGTTATTTTATTCACTTCACTGTCTCAGCACAAACAGAAACTTATACATATAATTACAGAACATTGACAAAACATCATTGACCACTTCAGAGTGTGGATTTAAGAATTGGATTAAACAAATATTTTGATAGATGCACACACTGATGTTAAATATTAACTAATCATTCAAATCATTGAATATCATTTTCCCAGTTCTAGACCGACATGTTTGATACACAAAACCTGGATTCATGTCCTGATGAGCCTCAGTGCTCATAGGTAGTGATTATTTCACAGCAGTGTTGTGTGTATTAGAAATACCAATAGACTGTTCAGTAGTCCTATCCATCATGTGTGAGGAGTGAGGGAAAGGGTGACAATAAACCAATCAATCACTTATCACTTTCTCAATGAACAACATATCAATCAATCACCTATCACTTTCTCAATGAACAACATAGCAATCAATCACTTATCACTTTCTCAATGAACAACATAGCTTCATTGTGTCAGCCGGGCATTCATGATTTCAGTTAAATTCATCAGGCCTATTTTAGACAAATGAAGACATTTATCTTCAATTGCAGTGCTGCCAATTCTGCAATACAAATATAGTGGTGGCAAAAAGCTCTGAGTGTTTCACAATGAACACCCCCACCCCCAAAAAAAATCAAAGTTGTTATGTCAACTCAAATCCCTACAGTATTTTTTTTTTCCAAGGCAAATAAAAGCTTCTCAAATCATCATAAAATACTTGACTTGGTGAAGACTCTTCTATGCACATCATGAAGAAGTTGAAAAGAGAGATCAAATCCTCTGTAAAGCATCCCAAGAACATTCATAGCGGTCTCAAAAGATTCCAGGGTGACAGTTAAAAGCGCTATTGAAAGATTCCAGGGTGACAGTTAAAAGCGCTATTGAAAGATTCCAGGGTGACAGTTAAAAGCGCTATTGATTTCGATCAGCGTGAGCGCACTCGAGGGAGCCATTTGGGCTTACTAGTGTGGTTGAAACACCTTTAATGGCTGTGACAGGTGCCTTTCACACCACATGACTGGGAGCTGCGCTGAGCTGTGCCATGAGCAGACAGGTAAAGAAGCCCAGCGTAATTGAAGATAACAGCCAGGAGCCACCGTTTCCCCACTGAGAGTCTTGATGGAATGACATGTTGATATTGCCACCGCAGTACTTCCTACAGCAGACAATCAAACTAGGACACATTGGTAATAATAAATGCATACATCTGCCAGATATCTTTTGAAAATTCAGCGGCACCATATCTTTGATGGGTTAGAAGAGAGCGAGTGTTTGGTAGCTTTGAGGAACATGAGAGGACACAGGATTCTGAAAGCCCATTGGTTGAACATGAGAGGACACAGGATTCTGAAAGCCCATTGGTTGAACCGGTTTATTCATGAGTAATTCAGAACACACTATTTCTTCTTAATAAGAATGAATTATAATAATAATAATAAAACTTTATTTATATAGCACCTTTCATGCAAAAGAATGCAGCTCAAAGTGCTTTACAGCAAATACATAATATGCACAAAGAAATGACATGCACATAAATTATTAATTAATTAATAATTATTATTATTAGTGTACTCATTTCAGCATCAGCACGGAGAGTTCATGCATAACAGACACAAGAAGTCAAATAAATGTTGCCATCAGGATTTCATGAACTACATTTAGTTTCTTTTCAAGACTGACAATGTCACTGTCATTTAGTTCAGACGTGAAACCCATCCACCCAGTGGTAGTAGTCAGCATATGTCCTTTCCTGCTGATTCTTCACTTCCGTTCCTCTCAGGCCTGAATCAGTCCATGAGCTTGGTGGAGTCACTATGGACACACACACACCTCTGAATCAGTCCATGAGCTTGGTGGAGTCACTATGGACACACACACACCTCTGCATCAGTCCATGAGCTTGGTGGAGTCACTATGGACACACACACACCTCTGCATCAGTCCATGAGCTTGGTGGAGTCACTATGGACACACACACACCTCTGAATCAGTCCATGAGCTTTGTGGAGTCACTATGGACACACACACACCTCTGAATCAGTCCATGAGCTTGGTGGAGTCACTATGGACACACACACACCTCTGAATCAGTCCATGAGCTTGGTGGAGTTACTATGGACACACACACACACCTCTGAATCAGTCCATGAGCTTGGTGGAGTCAATATGGACACACACACACCTCTGAATCAGTCCATGAGCTTGGTGGAGTCACTATGGTGGGACACACCTCTGCAGGGTGGAAAAGCAACACACCAGTAAGCTTAAAACCTAAAATAAATGTTTGATAAAATTGTGTTTGTCAGTGAATGTGATATAAATAAATGATCAGCATTCTGCTTTATTCTTCAGAAATCCATCAATTAATTAAAGGCAGGCAGCAGCCCAGCGCTCCAGACACAGCTCAACTACATAGGCTATAGAACGTAACCAGCAGACTAGGCTGCTGTGCTAAACAGATATTCAGTCCATCATCTTTATCGTTTGTATTTTTTCATCCAAAGTGAGTAAAACTGCAAGATTTATTTAAAGTTCTAGCACATGGTGAAACATCACATTGTTGTATTTTGCCAGAAATGTATAACAACGATGTTGATTTATTTGAACAGCAATAGGTCTTGGCCGTCTGTATTTCTTCACCCCATTCTGTTTTCCACAGGGGTTTGTAGTAGTAGTTAGGTTGAAGTCGATTAGGGGTTGAGCATTTGGCCAGTGCTAATATGAAGAATTGCTCCCCCCATAGAAAGAGTCCAAAGGGCTTTCAGAAGTGTTTATGCAGACAGCTATCCAGCAGAGCTGTTTAGATGGGCAGAAGTGCCTTGGACTCTCTTAAGTACCCTCAGCAGAGCTGTTTAGATTGGCAGAAGTGCCTGGGGGGGGGGGGGGGGGTGGGGGGGGGGGGGGGGTCACTGAAGATGGAAGTCCATAATAACAGAGTTAATGTATGTGTTTTTTGTTTGGTGTAGGCATCATGAACAGCATCCTCTTCCTGCTATACCCAGCCTATTTCTGCTAAACTAGGGTTAATTTGATGTCGTGCGTCATGTTCTGTAATGATATGCAGACAGGGAGTCCCTGACAAAGAAGTTACTGTATTGTAGATAATACATAATACATTTTTAGCCAATTCATTGTCTTAACCCAACCATCATCAAATAAGACATATTCACAATAGTCATAACACACTGTTTTGTTACCAGTTGTTAGTCAGGTAGACCTTATTTTAGGTCTACCTGTCAGTTATACGGCAGTATGGCACCCTCTAGAGGTCATCATGACGCATTGCACTGGCGTGGACACCGGTGCCGTTAATATTTGTTGCAAATATGTTCAAGAGAATGAGTGTCTCTAATATGCACAAAAACATGAAATGAATCAAGTAATCCTTTAGAAAATGTTTTTGGTGTTCTAAAAAAAATAAAACTAATATCATCTGAAGTGTTAATACAAATTGTGAAGTATAGTTAGGCAATTTTTCAATTTAATACAAAAGAAATGACATCTGATTACACTTAGCACACATGTGACACACGGCAGGACATTTGAGGAGAACAACTACCCCGGATAGGATGTCAAGTCACTTAGGCTCAAACTCTAAAGAAATCATCTGTGTGGAATATAAATCATCTGATCATCTCCCGAGGCGTAGCACGTGGACAATGCTTTGTGTTGGGAATGACATATCCCTGTCATGCATGAATATACTGAATGTCCAAATCCCAAGAATGCTTCAGGTGGATGGCAATTACCATTTGAATAATCAAGCTGTCAGGAGTAGCTCACCTGACTGTGAATGTGGTATTTCTCCTATCTTTTCTGAATTTGAATGAGGTCAGTCCTGATGCATGAAAGGTTATCACCAAGAGCACATTTTCTAAAGCCCTTCTTAAGCATGCAGAACCATGGATATGCATTTAAGACAGGCAAGCCTGTCCCACAAAAGCATGAAAAATATTTCAATGTGATTTCCTGATTTGAATCTGTTTGAGGGCACCCATGATGGAAGTCCATAACAACAGAGTTAATGTATGTGTTTTTTTTTGTTTGGTGTGTGTGTGATTGATGTTTTGAACCGACATTGCTAAATGGCCTTGCATAGATGACTGAAACACAATATACATGACATTGCATTTGGAGGGCAAATATGAAACTAAAATCATCAAAGTAAAATGTAGACTCCAAGACACGGTAGCAGTAAAATGACTGAACTAGATGTCATACAGCTTGAAGCAGCTGTAAGGAGTTTTTGGTCTAAAACTAGCAAGCTACAACTTAATCAAGCAAAATGTATAAACAGAAAATGACTGTAGATTCCAGATACTGCTCCATGATTCATGTTAGGAGTCACTGCAATGTGTTCTGAGACAGTGTGATTCATGTTACGAGTCACTACAATCCCTGGACAGAAACAGTTAAGGATGTTAGGAGTCACTGCAATCCCTGGACATAAACAGGTAAGGATGTTACGAGTCACTACAATCCCTGGACAGAAACAGGTAAGGATGTTACGAGTCACTACAATCCCTGGACATAAACAGGTAAGGATGTTACGAGTCACTACAATCCCTGGACAGAAACAGGTAAGGATGTTACGAGTCACTACAATCCCTGGACAGAAACAGGTAAGGATGTTACGAGTCACTGCAATCCCTGGACAGAAACAGGTAAGGATGTTACGAGTCACTACAATCCCTGGACATAAACAGGTAAGGATGTTACGAGTCACTGCAATCCCTGGACAGAAACAGTTAAGGATGTTACGAGTCACTGCAATCCCTGGACAGAAACAGGTAAGGATGTTACGAGTCACTGCAATCCCTGGACAGAAACAGGTAAGGATGTTAGGAGTCACTGCAATCCCTGGACAGAAACAGGTAAGGAGTGGCTGAGCATGTGGTTCTTGGTTGGATTTGTAGTCTGTTAGTTTTGTGGATATCTCCAGCAGATTCCAGAGCATCAGTTCCGTTCATATACATCACGTCAATTCTTAAACTCTACACACGGACTCAAATGCTCTGAAACTGAAATGTATCAACGAGGAAGTTATTACAGATACCGCAACCTAGAATTCTCCAGAAGTAGACAACAAGTAAACAAGCACACTTCACACGAGTTCCATGTGCATATCGTATCTGATGCATAATCATACAGTCCTTTCCCTTCATTGTTCTTGTTAAGAGGGGGCGACAGTGGTACAGGAGGTAGAGAAGTCGTTTAGTAAACAGAAGGTTGCTAGTTTGATTCCCTGTCGAAGCGTCCTTGAGCAAGACACTGAACCCCTAATTGCTCCTGATGTGCAGTGTGCCATCAGTGTAAAATGTAAAATGTGTATACATTGTAAGTCGCACAAATGTAAGTCGCTTTGGATAAAAGCGTCTGCTAAATGACTAAATGTTAAGAAGGTGAGCCAGATAACTAACTGCTCAAACAGAAATCAGAAGCATTAGTGGATGACCACGGATCTCCTCTGGGTTCTGTTCTGAGCCCTGAGGCTCGGACCGGTGCCACTCATGAGCAAACACATCTTCACTGCACCATTCAAACAGAGTTGAAGTGAGTTTGGTCTGCACGCATAGTCGATCTTGTCAGGTGAACATACATTCAGGGGAATACACGTAGAATTGACATTTCAATCTTCTAGATATTTCCTGTGGCTACAAAGCCAAGTTTACATATCTGACAAGAACCACACAACAACTTCAAGTGCATTCAAAGCTTCTGTAGTAGCGATGACAAAGTATTATTCACAGATTGGATTAGAATGCAGTCCTCATTACAAACGTCTTAGGCACAAATAAAAGACTTATACAAAAGCATTCAGACTTTTTCCGGACTGCTGTCTTGAGCGAAAGAAGTTCAAATATATCCCAAGTCTGTAAACAGTGAGGAAGTGAACCTTCGGGGGAAAATCAAGACAGGGACGCACGCTGCCATCTCATGAGCTTGAAAAACGGTTTGAAACGGTGCAGTGGTGCAGCCAGACATACACAAAACCTGTGGCAACGATCAGAACATTTGGGTTTCACACAGCGCCACTTGGGGCAGTCAGTACATGTAGGGAACACTGGTGAATACATAAAGAACAAGGACACAACAAGAACACATTCAGTGCTCAGTTTGTTTGAACATGCACAGCCAACACCTGCTTCCAAACGGCCACGTCAGCCTGAAATAGTATGAAAACTACCACATGAAACACAAGCAGGAAATTCAGAAATTCAAATGTCATTTAGTTAATACATTGTTTGACGAAATACTAATGAGTGTTAACAGTCTGAATTAACTGTAGTTTTTTTTATTTAAAATGCAATGTGTTTAAAGTGTGTATTTAAACTAATACAGCACATAGTGACATGAGAGTGGCGTTGCTGCCAGTGAATGCACATGGGGCATTTTAATGTAAAGGGTTCTTCACCATGAGGCTAATGTAAGAGCAACATCTATAGCTCATTTGAATGTATTTCCTCGCATTTATCAACCACTTCAGCACTAACATTACAAGTACCTTCAGCACTGAAAGACTGCTCACAAGACAAAGACAAAAAAAAGAGAGAAAAAAGAATGAAAGAAAGGATGGAAGGAAGGAAGGAAGGAAGGCTAGAAAGAAAGAGAAAAGAGAGAAGCACAAGCTGAGGGAGAGGGAGAGAAGGGGTTCTAACTACCAATGCTTCTATCATCAGTTTAGCATCTAAGCTGTCGTGGCGCTCTTCTGCACTCAACTGCACAATGTGTCCCTATCCAATCCTGTGGCACTCCAAACCCTCCACATTACACTGGGCACACTCTTGGACTCTTCTGCAGGACCCTGGAGGTGCTCACGGTGCGCCACTGCAGCTGCTGTGGAGGGCAGGGAAACAAGCAGATGTGTTTCCAGATGTGTTTCCAGATGTGTTTCCACCTTCACACTGACCAACCATCAGACAACCACCATGCAGCGCCATCCCAATAGCCCAAAGAGGAGTATTACAAGATCTATTTTGAGGACTTTCAAATGTTTTCTGATGTTTTACAAGAAAACTCTTGATTCTCAACCCCCACAATTCAACGCATCGGAGTCACTAACCTTAAATTGCACACATGATGAGTTTCAACTGAGAACTCCCGAGGACATTTTGAATATCTTTTAGAAGAGATGGCAGACGGTCTGCAGAGGTCAGTTGCATACAGCTCTGCTGGGACCCAGCTCTCTAGTCCTTAACTTTGAGATTTACCTGTGAATTTCTTTCAAATACTTTATTTTAAGGAGGACATACACCGCAATATAGGGGGGGGGGGTGGTGACTGAACTGCACAGGCGGATTGAACTGACACATGCATGGATTCTTTCTGCTGGGCCACCGTGGCCTCAAAGCTCTGGGTGATCCCAGGCGTGGGATTCACAGGTCAATGCTGAGCAGAGCGAATACAAAAAGCTTGAATGTCCCAGAAGCCCTTGGCTCCATGCTCTCATCTCCCTCTCCCTCCCTCCCTCCCTCCCAATGTGTCTGTGATGAGGCAGTGGAGGGGGTGACACGTCTCCTCCTCCTCCTCCTCCTCCTCCTCCTCTTCCTCTGGTGATGGGTGTGATGGAGGGGGACCGCAGGGTTCCTCAGGTGCATCCTGGGTCGCGTGGGGGCCACCAGGCTGCCCTGCACGGGGGGAGGTGGAGCCTCACTGGGGAGCCTCTGGCTGCCTCTGCATGCGACGTTCCGCAGCGCCGGCCAGCATCCTGCGCCGCAGGCTCATGGGGTCAGAGGAGGTCAGGGCACGCCCACCCCCCGCGGGGCGGCGGCCCTCGTCATCATCATCAGCGGCGGCCATGAAGAGCGAGCGTGAGGTCTCCTCCGCAGGGCTCTTACTTATGAAACGCCTGAGAGGAGAGGAAACACCATACCTTTCACTCATGGATCTCACACATGCACACACACAGTAGTATGAACATTTGACCAATCTAACTCATCCAGATGAACCCCCCCCCCCCCCCCCCTCTATGCCCTGGTACAGACGCTGTGTGTGGCAGTGAATACTGGGGCGACAGTGGTTCAGGAGGTAGAGTAGTCGTTTAGTAATCAGAAGGTTGCTAGTTCGATTCCCACTGTCGAAGCGTCCTTGAGCAAGACACTGAACCCCTAATTGCTCCTGATGTGCAGTGTGCCATCAGTGTAAATGTAAAATGTATACACAACCTTGTAAGTCGCTTTGGATAAAAGCGTCTGCTAAATGACTAAATGTAAAATGTAAATGTAAATTAATGCTGATAGTAGCGTAAGGATGATGATGTCAGACCTGCGAGCGCGTAGGAGCAGCTCCTCCTTTCTCTGATGGAGCATCTTCTGCCTCTCTCCTGCAGACTTGGAGAAGCGGCTCCCCCTCACCTCAAAGCCCTCCAGCCCCGCAGGCACAGCAGTCTCACTGGCCCCAGAGGCTCCTCCTGTTGGGTCCTGGGAGGACAGGTTCACTGGTGGGGGTGCCCGCTCGGCTGCCTGAGAAAAGGGAACACAATGTTATTATTCACCTAAGGGGATATTTCTGCTTTTTAAAAACCTTAAACTTCTGTGCCTCATCGATAGTGAGTCAATTACCACAGTCAGTCTTTCTGACTAAAGAGGTTTAATCTTCCTGATTTTTCTTGTGACCACTGCACTACTGTCTATAACCACTAGAGGGAGCCCATGCCACCTCCGTGTTTCTGTGTTTACCTACGAACAGACTGCCATCTCACCAACATCTAGGACTACATCCTTAACAGTGAAACTGAGCAAACACATTGTTTTTGTAGAATGTCACATGGCAACATACGAGGTAAATTAATGTCAATATGATAAATACACTTAATCATTGATAAACAGTACAAGAAACTCTGAAGAAGAAGGTTCCCCTTAAATTTATGTTGGTCAAAGTTCATCATTTCGCTTAGTACAACTCAGTTTTAGAACAGTAACAAAGAATGTCATATACATGCAGACTAAATGCCTGGCCTGTGGTTGTGATGTGTTTTGTGAAGTACCCAAGAGCTACACATATATGTTACATGTTACAGAACCTTTGGCTTCATTTCAGGATGAACTCATTCTGTGCTCAACTAAGAAGTAATAAGTATTTTTAAAAGTTCATCCCCAGTCAAAGGATAATCATTTCAGTAACTATTCAACTCACCTGTTGCACTTAAACATCATCCTAAAACAATACACATTGTATAAATCATCCTAAAACAATACACATTGCACTGTTGCACAAAACAACCCTATGCCAAAGACACGGAGGGAGCTGTCCTCAAATAATGTCCTCTGTAATAATGTCCTCTGAATGCATGCGTACATTTGCTATCCGTCTCACCTGAGTCACTTGTTCATTTGTTAATTGGCTTTGTTTGCGTGTAAACGCAGGTATGACTAGCCTTACCCTCCTCTCCTCAACAAGATCTCTAATTGTGAACCCACGGTCCCCCATCACCAAATCACCAGGACGTAAACAATCAAGAAACCCTGAGTTCTGTGTAATATACCTGTCACTACACTTTCCACCAAAAGCCTCTGAAACAAACATCACCATCCCTGAAGGGGCAATGGCAACAAGGTACTTCACAGTGTTACTTGCATAATAATGGCTGTAATAATGATCTGTAATAATGATCTGTAATAATGTCCGTTACTGAGTATTTGGGAATAGCACTGACTATTAGTAACCCATGCCTTGAGCTCCCTCTTAGGGTAACAAGTAGTTCCTGCAAGGTGCCACTGGTAACGGCACAGACCAGCTTGAGCTGAAACTACATGCACTTAGAATGTTCTGTGGCGTACAGGGGTCCATTAAGGGGACACAGTTCTGAGAGAAATAGACTGGGTGGTAGAAGTGGGCCTCTAAAGGATGAGTCCTTCAAGGGGTCCTCACAGTTCAACGAATGCAAGTCCCAAACCAACATACCTTTTTGCTTTTCTTATGCTCTGTTAAAATTCAAAACCAACCGCTCTGCTTGTGGACCCATTATCTGCACTGGATTCCCCATTACACACTTACAGTCTCAGCCTACCAGTAGAAAGTGACTTTGGCATAACAGTAACGGGCAGTGAAGTACACAGGGGTTTGCCCAGGTAAGTTAGGTCAGGGACAACTGAGAGACTTTGGCCTTCTCTGAGGAGACTCTGAGGTCCTGAACCCGATTACCTGAGTAGGGAAGTGCAGCCTAACCCTAACCCTAACCCTAACCCTAACCCTTCTCTGAGGAGACTCTGAGGTCCTGAACCAGATACCTGACCCTAACCCTAACCCTAACCCTAACCCTTCTCTGAGGAGACTCTGAGGTCCTGAACCAGATACCTGACCCTAACCCTAACCCTTCTCTGAGGAGACGCTGAGGTCCTGAACCAGATACCTGAGTAGGGAAGGGCACCTGGATGCGTCCCTCCAAGATGTTGTCAGTGGTGACCTCCACTGAGCGAGTCAACTGCAGATCTTGCAGCACCAGATGGTAAGGCACCTGAGGGAACATCTCCTGGATCTGATGGGCCTGAGGGAGCAGAGGAGCAGACGCAATGGAATATGCACCAAGAAGAGGATCGTGTGGCACTGAAGCAGAGGAGAAGACGGATTGGAATATGCACCAAGAAGAGGATCGTGTGGCACTGAAGCAGAGGAGCAGACGCAATGGAATATTTACATTTACATTTACATTTAGTCATTTAGCAGACGCTTTTATCCAAAGCGACTTACACATGTATACACATTTTACATTTACACTGATGGCACACTGCACATCAGGAGCAATTAGGGGTTCAGTGTCTTGCTCAAGGACGCTTCGACAGGGAATCGAACTAGCAACCTTCGGATTACTAAACGACTTCTCTACCCCCTGTACCACTGTTGCCCGGAATATGCACCAAGAAGAGGATCGTGTGGCACTGAAGCAGAGGAGCAGACGCAATGGAATATTTACATTTACATTTACATTTAGTCATTTAGCAGACGCTTTTATCCAAAGCGACTTACACATGTATACACATTTTACATTTACACTGATGGCACACTGCACATCAGGAGCAATTAGGGGTTCAGTGTCTTGCTCAAGGACGCTTCGACAGGGAATCGAACTAGCAACCTTCGGATTACTAAACGACTTCTCTACCCCCTGTACCACTGTTGCCCGGAATATGCACCAAGGAGAGGATCGTGTGGCACTGAAGGAACTGACAGAAATGGGGGCGACAGGGGTACAGGAGGTAAAGAAGTCGTTTAGTAAGCAGAAGGTTGCTAGTTCGATTCCCTGTCGAAGCGTCCTTGAGCAAGACACTGAACCCCTAATTGCTCCTGATGTGCAGTGTGCCATCAGTGTAAATGTAAAATGTGTATACATTGTAAGTCGCACATATGTAAGTCGCTTTGGATAAAAGCGTCTGCTAAATGACTAAATGTAAATGTAAATGTAACTGAAGTAACTGACAGAAATGATGGGGGAATTATTGAGTGCTCTGGTGAGAAACGATCAGGTGTCGGGTTTATCCTGCATTGAGAATTTAAAAACAGCTGTCCAGCTCAATTAGCTGTCTTGCTCAATTAGCTGTCCAGCTCAATTAGATGTCTTGCTCAATTAGCTGTCCTGCTCATTTGCTGAATAAGTGTTTACAGCCTCAAAGGGAAACATAAAAATGAACAGTAGGATTCACCATTTCAGATGATGCTTATCTGTGCAATAAAGTATGGTGGGATAAATCCAGTTTTAAAACTAGAGCGTTGTTCAGTGTTGTTGCATAATATATACTATATATAATATATATATATGTCTCAGATATACATAGACATATTCTTTTTTTAAACACACACCACAGAGTCACAGTGTGTTCCTTCATCATGGTTCTGATATCAACAGATTACAGAGTTCTTGTCTATACGTATCTGAAAAGATATCCTCCCTGCCATCAATATGTTTTGAGATAGATGGATAAACAATTGAATAGATGCTAAATGATTTGTCCTTAATATGAAGGCCAATATAAAAACAATATGACATGATGGCAGATCTGGACTGGACTGTGGTTTGGCTACCTCTTCTATTAACCAAGATAGAGTTAAAGTGGTGAAATTATGGCAGATCTGGACTGGACTGTGGTTTGGCTACCTCTTATATTAACCAAGATAGAGTGAAAGTGGTGAAATTATGGCAGATCTGGACTGGACTGTGGTTTGGCTACCTCTTCTATTAACCAAGATAAGTAGAAGTTTAGAGGTTAAGGGAGTGAAATGATGCTGAAAACAGCCTAGGCCTGGAAGAGTTCAACTCTGTGCCTACTGCTACGTGCAACAGCACTGTTTTGAACTTTTTACACCACTTGTTTGTAGACACAACTTTTCCCTAATTCACATTTCCAAGTCAGATTCAGTTGTCTAAAGTAAAAAAGTTAAATATAAGTCATATATTTGTAACAATGAATCACTAATTGTACAGAAATCGCAATACTGTACAATTCGCAATAGGTATTAAATCGGAAAGTCTCTGCCAATTTATACCCCTAGCTGTCAAGATCAATACAATATATCTGAAAAGGTGTAACCTAGTTATACTGACTACTGCATGGCGATGGTCCAGCAAAGTAATTTAGAACCAAGAGCCTGATATTATGAGACCCTGTATTAGGTTAACTTCCTATATGAAGATCTAGAGTAATTAAAAGCTGGTGTTACGTACAGTGTTCTGTATGTCTTGTATGTGTACATGTTTTTTGTTGCCCTTATGTTGCGTCCTACTCCGAGCCACCAGGGGGCGTAACACTGGCCACTTGTGATACACAAGCAACTTGAATCCAATTGAAGAAGAACCCTTACCATGGAGTTGAGCTGGGAGTTGTTGGCCTGTGCGATGCCCAGGACATTAGTAGTGTGCATGACCTCCACTGAGAAGCTGGGCAACCAGCTGGCGATGCGAGAGCCTGTGGGTGAGAAAACAAGAGAACGGTCAGTGTAGCAAGAGATTACGCTTGAGAACAAGAGATTACGCTTGAGAACAAGAGATTACGGTCAGTGGAGCAAGAGATTACGCTTGAGAACAAGAGATTACGCTTGAGAACAACCCCTGACAACCCCTCCTAGAGATCTCACCATCAAAGTGGAAAAAGTGGTTATGCTGGTTGGCGTGTGGGCGGGCTTCGGCTCCTGGCCTAGGGGCCACATGGTCCTGGATCTGCTCCCGGCCCCTCTGCTCCCCCTCACGGCCGCCCTCGCTGATGTTGAGAGGCAGTCGGCACGTGGGACAGGAAGTGTCCTGCTCCAGCCAGGAGCGCAAACAGGAACTACGCACGCAGCATCAACAACACACAGGAGGGCATTGAAACGTTATAACAGGAACTACGCACGCAGCATCAACAACACACAGGAGGGCATTCAAACCTTAGAACAGGAACTACGCACGCAGCATCAACAACACACAGGAGGGCATTGAAACGTTATAACAGGAACTACGCACGCAGCATCAACAACACACAGGAGGGCATTCAAACCTTAGAACAGGAACTACGCATGCATTATCAACAACACACAGGAGGGCCGTGGAACCTTCAAACAGGAACTACGTCAAATGTGCTTCTGCACAGGAAAACCTGTAGTAGCTGCGATGACATTTACATTTACATTTAGTCATTTAGCAGACGCTTTTATCCAAAGCGACTTACATATGTGCGACTTACAATGTATACACATTTTACATTTTACATTTACACTGATGGCACACTGCACATCAGGAGCAATTAGGGGTTCAGTGTCTTGCTCAAGGACGCTTCGACAGGGAATCGAACTAGCAACCTTCTGATTACTAAACGACTTCTCTACCTCCTGTACCACTGTCGCCCCATTGAATGTAGTGGCCCAATTATTGCTTACTTATGGAAGAGATGTCCACAGGGCAGCTTGCGTGCCATGCTCATAGAGTCCCAGCAGATGGCGCAGTCATCGTTATTAGCCACCAGTTCTTCAGACGTGGCCACGGCAAACCTGAGGTTTCAAAATGAACATATCAAAAAATATGCCAACCTATGATTATAATAATATTGCACAAAATGTCAAGTCTCTCCAAATATCAGGCAGTAAATAATGCTGTTAAACCTGGTCTCCATATTATCGATGACCCGCAGGTAGTTCTTATGGCGGCGGACTCTCCTCTGGATCTCGTAAAAGAGGTAGCGTAGCTGCATGAAGACCACCAGGCTGGCCATCGACAGCCATATGTTGCCAAACAGCTGAGGCAGGAAAAAAATATGACATTGAAAAAAATATATACATATTTCAGCCAAAATGTAAACAATGACTTGTCAAACGCTTCACATGTCTGTGGCAGAAACCTTACAACTATTCCAAATGAACACAAACTGACTGGCCAGAAAAAGGCACAAAACCTTCACATATGAGTCTGAAAGTACACAGTGTTGGACATGGACAGTGTTGGGGAAATATTACAAGGAAATCCAACTCTACCACCCCCCCCTACATTCATGGCTGCCACATCAATGTGCTGTCAGAACAGAAAGTTCCAGAAAGCGAACTGTGCCGCTCAGTTTAGCCAGTCAACTAAGCAGGGCCTGGATTTGGATTCCCATACATCAGGCTGTCTTTAAGGAAGGGATTAAGGTCGCCAAAGTATCCCGACATACAAAAGTATTCGCCATACAGTACCAGTCAAAAGTTTGGACACACCTTTAATTTTTTTGGAGAAGTGTTTTCTTTACTTTTATTATTTTCTACATTGTAGATTTATACTGAAGACATTTAAACTATGAAAGAACACATATGGAATGATGTACTAAACAAAAAAAAGTTGTATCTACCATGTAGAAAATAATAAAATCTAAGAAAAATCTTCTCAAAAAATGAGAAGGCGTGTCCAAACTTTTGACTGGTACTGGTCATGTATTTAGGTATGTATAACATTAGCCCACTAAAGAGAACCCAACCAATGAAATGCAAAGTAGCTGGGCATAGCAGAGCCCAGAGTGCCAATGTAAAACCCCCAATGGTGTCCATAGTCACACTATCAAGCACACGTGACATTACTACTGAACTTCAGCAGGTGGAGTATTTGCCATTGTTTTAACATGATGCTACTGTATAATGCTAATGTCTCTACTTAGTGACATGCTAGTTTGCTAATAAAAACAAAAGAAGAAAGCTGCAATCATTTTCAGAAAGATGTGTATTGGAGAAACGACTGTATTGTAATGTGTGTTGGAGAAACTACTGTATTGTAATGTGTGTTGGAGAAACGACTGTATTGTAATGTGTGTTGGAGAAACGACTGTATTGTAATGTGTGTTGGAGAAACGACTGTATTGTAATGTGTGTTGGAGAAACGACTGTATTGTAATGTGTGTTGGAGAAACGACTGTATCGTAATGTGTGTTGGAGAAACGACTGTATTGTAATGTGTGTTGGAGAAACTACTGTATTGTAACTAAGGGGGGAACAAAATTGCTTTGACTGAATCTTGCCATGGTCACTGAAAGATGTATTTATTTATGTATGTATACATTCTTCTTAGACGAAATCACTCACTTCACTTAAAATCACTAAAATCAGACGAATCACTTAAAATGGCTTCTATTTTCATCTTGATCAATCTCAGCAGTGCTAAACTCACCAGCATGTGGATGTGATGCATCAGGTCGAGGCAGAGTAAGCCCAGCTCCATGAAGAAGTCCGTGTAATAAACATAAGTACTCTTGCTCTCCCAGGTGCCCTCGTGGTTAAGGTCCCACAGGTGGATGGAATACCTAAGAACAACAATCAACAACAAGTGGATGGAATACCTAAGAACAACAATCAACAACAACAAGTGGATGGAATACCTAAGAACAACAATCAACAACAACAAGTGGATGCAATACCTAAGAACAACAATCAACAAAAGCAAAGCAGGCCTACTTTTAGGGTATGTATCAATCTGTTAGGGTGTAACAATATATGTATTTTTCCAAACTCCTACTCAGTACAAGACAACCTGGGGCCTCGTGTACAAAGCCTTGCGTAGAATTCATCCTAAAACATAGCCTACGCACGCCGCTGGAATTCACCCTAAAACATAGCGTACACACGCCGCTGGAATTCACCCTAAAACAGAGCGTACGCACGGCGCTGGAATTAATCCAAAAACGTAGCGTACGCACGGCGCTGGAATTCATACTGAAACATAGTGTACGCAAGGCGCTGGAATTCATACTAAAACATAGCGTACGCACAGCGCTAGAATTCACCCTAAAAGATAGCGTACACACGCCGCTGGAATTCATCCAAAAACATAGCGTACGCACAGTGCTAGAATTCACCCTAAAACATAGCGTACGCACAGTGCTAGAATTCACCCTAAAACATAGCGTACGCACAGTGCTGGAATTCATCCTAAAACAGAGCGTACGCACGGCGGAGGAATTCATCCTAAAACATAGTGTACGCAGGGCGGAGGAATTCATCCTAAAACATAGCGTACGCACGCCGCTGGAAAGAATCAGATGTATAAAACCCTACGAACGCAAGATTCCACGCACCTGTTCTCTGTACATCCCGCTCAGTCAGAAATTGAGCGCACATACAGTACCAGTCAAAAGTTTGGACACACCTTTCATTTTTTTGAGAAGTGTTTTGTTTACTTTTATTATTTTCTACATTGTAGATTTATACTGAAGACATTTAAACTATGAAAGAACACATATGGAATGATGTACTAAACAAAAAAAAGTTTCATCTACCATGTAGAAAATAATAAAAGAAAAGAAAAAACGTCTTAAAAAATGAGAAGGTGTGTCCAAACTTTTGACTGGTACTGTATACGAGCATCACACTCCACCCTCTCTCCTCCCTCAATCACACTCATTTTAATATCCTAATGACTATAAATTGGCCTAGGCTACCCCTCTGTTCTGACTGAAACAAAATGGAAAAAGCAAACAACAAATCCACCAAAAAGGAAATTTTAGCCAAATGTGAGGTGAAAGTGCTAAAGTGCAATTTTATTTGGCAATTTGCAATCAAAATGAGCGTTAGCACTGTTAAGCACGGTTTTCTTTTGTTATCAATGCCAATTTGGCCATTTGCAATCTGGCACTGATGACCAGGGGAAACAGTTGGAATAGCAGAGGGAGGCAGTGGCTACAGATGTGGTGGGGTCAGAAAACAGCGAGAGAAGAAGAGAACCCTTGGTCAGTCTGGTGGTTGGCCAGGGGGGGTTAGCAGCCGTGTCTCTAACCAGGCAACCGCTGTGTTTTCATTGGTAGCTGAACAATAGAACAAAATACCCTCACAAATAAATTCAAAAAGTTCCGACATCAAGTTAACTGTATACCAAGAAGCCACTCATTACATACCTATCATTACATTACGCACTTTGAGCTGCATTCTTTTGCATGAAAGGTGCTATATAAATAAAGTTTTATTATTATTATTATTATTATACCTTGTTACCTTAGGAAAAATGAATAATGTGTTGACCCAGGCCACCTTGCCACAATATTATATATTATAATAGTCAGTCGCTGGAATTTGTCCATTGTGTTTGACTTCAATCAGTAACTTCCGTATGGTTTCACCCGGAACCCACGTACAACTTTACCCATCATAAAAGTGTAACCTGATGCAATTTTAACCACGCCCACTTAAGCTTGAACAAAAGGAACATTATCCCAGATGTTCTCTCTCTCTCTGCCGGCGTCCGTCAGGCACGCAACTCTTCACCTCTACTCTCACCTCAGGCATCGCCTGCAGCACCGTCAACCGGTGAAGGCCTTCTCTCTTTGTCTTACGGCCGACACGCGCCTAAGATCTCTCATCAGTCAACGAACTGCTAAGTGAGACGAAGTAAGTTTAGCGAAAGCAGCTTACAATAGACCTGTTAGCTAAATTGCCAAGGGAACAGCAACAGATTCGCGGAAACTGCAACATTCCGAGCGATCAAATCCTCCGACCTAAACTGCAGTGAAACAGAGACATCACAGCAAGGACAACTTTCTCCATTTACGGTCGGATAGCATCATCTCTTCTCTGCCTCATCTACGTCGGATCCGCACGCCTTTTCCCAAAGGACTGGTAAACTCTGACATTAGAGTTTGGGCATTTAGCTATCCTAGCTATTCACAACCTGGCTAAGCATTAGACTCTTTACATGCCATTGTTCATGTGTTTCATATGTTTTGTTTACTGAACGTAACTGTTTATATCCTAACAGCGCAACCCCGAGCCCACAGGCTCACACACACACACACTCCCTCTCGCTTACACATACACATACTCCTTCAATTCATTAGTTAGTTACATTTAGCTAGATTACATATTGTGTGCTATTTTCTTATCGTTGTGTAAATAAATACTTTGATTATATACACTGGTCTATTTAATGTTACACAAGAATGGACGTTGCCAACCTCTTCTATTCAGAATTCCAATGACCTTCAACCATACTATCATCAATAAGGTAACTTTGGTTGTAGTTATCAATTTTATTATTAATCAGAGTTCCAAATTGATAGTATAATATATTTTATGAGACTGATATATTTAATGAGACTGATTTGTGAATTATCATTATTTTGACCACCGTGGAGGACACTACACTTTGTGTGGCGCCCCCTAGGTGTTCAAAATTGATCTGCCTTTGTGTTGAAAGGTTGATGCCTGTCCAATCGGGTGAGATTACCAACATATTGTTGCTGTTGCAAGGACAGCACCAGTGTGTCTTGGTGGCCCTCGCAAAGACGGTATCACAATTTACACACAATTGCACCCACATTCACCCGGTGCCTGCTCACAGGGTAAGGTACCTACATAGTCTGGTACTCCCATGTGAGGCTGGTACCAATTTCACCTACAAAAGGGTCCAGTGTGGTGGTAAGCACTTGTTAGGGAACGGGGCAAATGTGTGACACCAAAGGGTCCAGTGTGGTGGTTAGCACTTGTTAGGGAACGGGGCAAATGTGTGACACCAAAGGGTCCAGTGTGGTGGTTAGCACTTGTTAGGGAACGGGGCAAATGTGTGACACCTTGCAGCCTTCCACTCCAAAGCCGGACCCAATTCAGCACGGAGTTCCAAGAGGACAGCGGTTAATGAGCCAGTCATCATGGGCCATTTTCTTTTTTAAATCGATGTTATCTCTTAATACACATTCGCTTTTATTTCTTCCATTGTCAAAATCCTCTAATACGGCTAAAGTGCAATTGTTATTACCTCGGCTAAGAAGGTTGTTTTCGGTTCGGTCTGTTTGTCAGCAGGATAACGCGGAAACTACACAAGCGACTTTCATAAAACTTGGTGGAGGGGTGTAGCATGGGCCAAGGAAGACCTCTCTACATTTTGGAGTGGATCCAAAGTATGGGGAAGATGCACAAATTATTTTTCACTTTTGTTAACATTGCAAGACAGGGCATTTTGCCTTGGTAGAAGTCTTCGAGTGCCCTTATTTGTTTTTGCATAGCGTAACATTTGTGCATGCTTACATGTCCATTTGCTTAACTGCGTACACCTCGAAGTGTTATTATTATTTCTAATAACGCCCATGTGTCAATACTGGGAAAGTCATTTTGAAGAGTAATAGTTTTCACAGGTGGGCCTACATGCTCGTAAACATACTTATAATGTGGCCAACTGACTAAAAACCATTAGAAATGTGTGTACACCCGACACAAATTTGACTAAAACCATTAGAAATGTGTGTACACCCGACATAAAGTTGCCATAGAGGAACGCACATTATACATCACGTTCATTACACTTTTGATACATCAGACCGTGAACGTAAAAGATGGCATACATAATGTTTTTATGTGTACACAACATTTGTACATGAGGCCCCTGGACAGATATAATTAGTTGCAGTCTGGCTATGGGAGAAAGTTCAAAAGTAGAATTATGTAGCATGTACTGTTCATAGGTGGTCATATCATTCCCAAAACAACACACTAAATATTTCAGATGTAATACTTGCATGTGCATGTTCTATAAATCACAAATCAAATCTGTAGTTTGTTTTATTTCCTCTGACTGAAAATAAAATAGCTAACTACCTAGTTTATGCATGAGGTTACTGTGGTTTGTTTTTACTATCTATTCAGCTCAGCTTCAGCTTCAAGTGATTGTGTTTAGGCAGACATAGAATTAACCAAATGTAAAAAGTTACCTCATAATAACATGTCCTGTCCGTACCGTAACCAGCAAACACTGCAACAAATGTGACAAAAGAAACGATTGTACATCAAACATTTCAATCAACCTAGTGTCTGCCTAGTGATTGCAACAAAGATGACCATAAATGTTTGTATATGATTACTTACCTCAGCAGCCATGAAGGCAACAGTGTGTATCCCCTGAATATTTCCTATCAGGCCACAGAGCACCGCCAAAGCACAACAGCACAAAAGCATCGAGGCCAGAAGGACAAGCACACGCAGGTGGCTGCTCATGGGGGTGGTGGGGGAGAACGCCAGCTGAGGGGGGGAGGGAGGAGCATTAGTCAAACATGTGCTACATAGGAGCAATCGCTTTCAACATTGCCTGTCTGCTACATCCATAATGAACTGCCAACTGCCATGCACAACCTGATTCCCTGCATTCAAAAACAAAACAAAAGAAACAGAACCCACTGAAACACATTTAACATCTCCTATGCAAGTTCACAGCGGGCTTTGTAAGGAATTCAATTTACTATTTTGTTGGTCCAACTACACCTTACAGTTCCGACTTGATGTAGTTTTAGCTGAGCTGAATTTTTGGCTATAAAACGTTGATGACACAGTACCCAGGACCGTTCTTTTAAGTGCTTATGTCATGACAGAGATACTTAAAGATGACAATTTTTATTATTTTATATCATTGTGTTGGTTTTGCCTCCTAACTAATGTTAAGTTCATGAATACCCCTGAACTCACATATTCAAAGCGGTCTTTGCAGAGCTGGATCATGAGATGGAGGAAGATCAGAACAGCAAACCAGAGGCACCATAACACAACCTCCTCTACAGACTGCACGTTCAACACACCGAAGATAAAGATGAACTTGTAAAAGATGAAGTTCCAAAACTTATCCTTCAAATGCTGCAACAAGAAATTGAAAGCACTTTTTGTTATATCTGAACAAGGAATCGAACAAGGAATCGACTGCAATTTTGTCATAACTAAAGAATGATAACAGCATGACAGACAACATTACCTGTTTTTCACTGGCTCGCAGTGGTCCAAACACAACGCTCTGGATTGCTTTCGCAATGAGCATCAGCATACAGCACGCTGTATTAACCATCACCTAGAAAGCACAAAACATAACTTACACATCATTGGCCAGTCAAATAATAGCATTGTTAGGAAAATAAATACGGCATTTAGGGACATTTACCCAGACAAAAAGGGTGTCAGACACCAGGTACAACAGGACGTTGGAGACAACATTCCAAAAGTCATCCTTTTGCTCTTCCCCATTCTGGTCTTTTAGATCCACCTGTGCTTCTTCCGAGACTGATGTGTCAAATCCAGGTTCGGTCACAATGGTGTAGGTACTGAGGACTGTACCCGCGAGCAGAACGGCACTTAGCGCAGTGTAAGACTGCAAACTAGGCCAGGGAAATCTTTCCAAGAAAAACAAGGGCATTGTAGCAGATCCCGTGATCGATATTGTTTTTTATAATTCGCTCTCCGCTTCGTGACCCCAGCAAAACCTGTGACTGTCTCAAGAGCCGCAAATTAGGGTTTAGACAACATCCGCCAGCTCCTCTTCAAAAACGGTATAAGAGTATTACAAACGGTGGCATTTTACTAACAAAACATAATATCAAAATGAATCCATTACAGCAATCCCTTAGTTCCTGTCGTTGGCGTTAGCTCAACCTCTGAATCACCCTATACATCAGTTTATCTCTATCCAAAGTTAGCTTGATAGGCTTTTACCAAACATTAGCTAGATTACTGTGCTCGCTAAGGATAGCTAGCTGCTAACGTTACACAACGTTCGAGAGGACTAGTTGTATAAAGAATGTAATCACAAGACTAATCATTTGCTGCAGATGACGACTGTTTCGTTTTCAGTTTACTCTACGACCAGTAGACAGTTGGCTTCCGAGGGTGTTAGCTAGCTGTATGGCTAGGGTAACTATGGATAGATATGCTTGCTAGCTAACTTATAACGTTACAATGGTTGAAGCATTCACACATGTGAAAAACAGATACCATCACTTATCTAAGACTAGTTTGGATGTTGATTGTGTCTAATGGCTCGCCAGCTTTCCTGCGTAAACAAGAGTAAACCCCAGCGTTATTCCGCAGGTGGTGTGTCTGGTTTTTTGGGGGGTGTGATGATTCTGACGTGTAGCTTAGCTCTCCGTGTAGCTTTTTCTCGGTGTTGCTCTTGAAACTCTTTCCGGGCTCTCTTTTTGCTGTTTGTTCTTCTTCGGTTAATTGGTTCATATTACAATTTGGTGCAATACCGCCACCAACTGTTGTGGGTGTGGATCATCAATGCGGATGAAGACGTTCAAAGCAAGCAAGAAAGAAAAGTATATTTCATTGTGACAATCTTCATATCCTTTCAAGTCAAAGTAAACTACAGATAGATACATTTGTCCTGACTCTTTAACTTTAATTAACTGAATTTCTGTCTGTTATAGAATCTGTCTGTTATAGGCTTCACACTCTGACAGTATGTTCTACGGTTTCTCTCATAATAAAAAACATTCTCCTTTAAATGCTTCCCTGTTTAGATTATGATTTAGACTGGTATGTCCTATAAGAAATCAAGTGATAATTGTTTGTTCTACTCCAACTATCCTTCCTCCTCGTGTCCACCTGTTTTGCAGATTATACAAATGTCTACCTTTAAAGATGTAGTACACACTTCAATGTGTTTCTTGAGCTGTAAACTAAAGGATAAGACTGTACTATAGTGGAACACATTAATGGATTTTAGAGCTTCACACTATTCACACAAAAACTACACACTCCTTACAGAATAAATGAATACGCTGCTAAATAATACCTCATCCCTGCTGGTCTGGTGCACTTGTAAGAGGCTGCCAAACTGGTGCCTACCTAATGCACTCTTCATTCAAAAGAATCTCAGAGTGCCAAATTTATCATACATCACGTCTCTCTTGTCTGGTCTCAGGACAGTGGACCTGAGAGGTGCATGGATCCAGCTTATTCTGATTCATTTTGTTTCTTTGCTTTTCCATATATCTGTTCCAGTGTTTTCTGAATATTACCATTTGAAAGTTTGGTCTTGTGAGTTGTGGTTAGGAAACCTCAACAGGCTAGTTCAATGTTGCCACTGTATATTACATTGATTATAACCACAGGGAAACGAACGGAAATAGTAAGATAGTGTAAAATAGTGCATGAGCCATTTCAGTTAAATACATGATATTGCATCCACACAAAGACAGCCCTGGAGGTTCTCATTTTCATTAATTCATTTAATTAGAAAAAAGGTCTCCCAGTCTTCAAAATATTTTAGATCATATGCATATGAATACATATGCTACAGCATACTCCATTACAAAATCCAACAACTCATTATATGAACTACATTAAAAACACCCATAGCAGAAATCAACAATACCACACCACTTTACAGTTTACAGAGTGGGATCATTATACCTCATGTTCGTTGTAAAAATAAGCCATCATTATATTGCAATTTTTTTAGATTTTTTTTTTTGTTTATTTACATTTAATATACTACCTTGAAATAACTGGCTGTGGTAAAGTGGTAAAATGTACGTCATTTATCAAATTTACTTAAATATAAATTATCATATATGTACGGAACCTGATTAAAATAAAAAAATCCAGCATATATACATTATGCACTACAAACCTTTACAATTACAATTGTATTTACAAACTTATGAGCCAAATAAGACAATATACAAACAAATGTATACTGACATAACCTGCTACAAATTCTCACTAGTGCAGTGTCATGCCTGAATGTATATATTGCTTTCTTACAACTTATTTACAGACCACTGCTGTCAACAGTAAACTGTTCAATAAAGAATTCTGTCCTCGGCTTTATGTAAGGAAGGCTGACATACGGAGGTGGTATCCACACATTGTTCTCAAAGGTATATCTGGGTGCGTCTTACAGACAGGGGCTAGACATGGTTCTGGTTCGCCACTGGGCCGGAGGAATCTGGGCTCTGGAAGAGGTCTCTGACGATGATCTCACTCACTGTAAAAAGGAAAATAGAGACAATTAAAATTGCATTTCAGTGGCTTTTTGACTAATTCATTGATACCCGTTTTATAGATTAAAAGGCCGGTCGGCATTCAGTCGGTCACCATCGTCAATAACATCCGCCGTCGCATAATTGTGTAGACTAGCGTAAGTGCAGTCAGATTCTCAGTCTGCAGTCAAGATTTCATTGCTTGTTTCTTTTCCACCTTAAGAGGGCAGTGCAAGACTGTCAGATGTACTGATCCAGATGAAACACTGAAACCAGAGCCGCCAGAGGGACCACGACAACAAGGAGAAGAAATGCAGTACAAATTATGAACAGAACTATTAACAGGTTGTTTAACACCAAACATTATGCTCTTGACATGATCTCCTGTAATGTAAATGGTCTTCAGTTTGAAAAAAAAACCAAGTTTATGTAAAGGGGTCATCCTGTCATTTCTTCTGTAGCTATTAATATTCTCCCTTCACATAACATCTATTTAAAACACAGTGTGAGGCCCCTACACAAAAGGGCCTTGTATTCACAAACTCAAGCACATACATACATACACACACTCACACACACACACACACACACACACACACACACACACACACACTCACACAAACATATACACACCTGCATGCCTCCCTCTCTCAATCACACACACTCACACAAACACACACACACACACACACACATCTATTAATATATTTTCCCAGAACAGGACTAGGTTGTACACTGAAAGTGTTTAAGAGCAGATGAAAAGCGAGACAGAAATATCTCATTCTGGTGCAGCAGAGGCCGAGGGAGCCATGGCCCAGTCATCAGGTCTGAGATCAGTCTGTGTGTGTCTGGGTGTGTGTGGTGTGTGTGTGTGTGTGTGTGTGTGTGTGTGTGTGTGTGTGTATGGTGTGTGTGTGTGTGTGTGTATATGTGTGTGTGTGTGTGTGTGTGTGTGTGTGTGATTGAGAGAGGGAGCCATGGCCCAGTCATCAGGTCTGAGATCAGTCCGCTGCACCTGTCCCCTGTGTGCACGGATCTGCCTGAGGCCCAGTTACATGAGGCCAGACACAGGACCAGTCACTGGAGCTTTGGACTCCATTTGCTCAACACACACAAACCAGGGCACAATGACGCACACATGATGAATTACAGAGATATTGTGGACTGATTTTCATATATATACACACACACACACACACACACACACACACACACACACACACACACACACACACTGATGCTGAAACTGATTGACAGAATGCCAAGAGTGTGAAAGCTGTCATCAAAGCAAAGGGTGTCTACTTTGAAGAATGTAAAATATAAAACATATTCTGGTTTGTTTTAACACATTTTTGTTTACTATATAATTCCTTATGTGTTCTTTCATACTTTTGATGTCTTCAGTATTAATCTACAATGTAGTAAATAATAAATAAAGAAAAACCATTGAATGAGAAGGTGTGTCCAAACTTTTGACTGGTACTGTATTTACTACTTCCCCCTAACTACTGGTAGTTGAGAAGGAGTTTTAAAAGGTCAAGGACAAAGCGTGTGAAAGGTGTACTTGTGATGCACCATGTGCTCAGGCCTAATGTAAAGGCCAGAGGTATTTGTATAAACTATGCCATCATTTAACAACAGCTGCACAACAGTAGCATCCAGAGATTAACCAGCACTGGTATATTTAGCTCTCCTAGTGCTTAAACGCCATTTTACATACAGAGATAGTGTCATCTTTCTCAGCGCACAGCAGGACTGCTAACTATAATTAACCCAGACTCACATTCATAAACTAGGGCGGCTACTTGGTGAATCTGCTGGAGAGTAAACTAATGGCCTTACTACTAATAGACCGGGTCAGTATAATATGATACAATTGGCCCTCCCATCAGGGAAAAACATTTAGGTCATATTAGAAATGCATCTTATATGAATGATTGAAGCACCACACAAAACCAATAAAACATTTTAGAGTGGACGACTGCGTTTTAAAGGGAGAGTCTGCGATTCTGGCGAAAGGTTGATATTTGAGTTCAACAGCCAATCAAATGACACACCCTCTCCAGCCCCGCCCCCAGTCCTGAAAGCTGGTGTGTTTCCCATGTCCAGAGCCAAGCCTGTGTCTGAGTGCGCACGCACACACACACACACACACACACACACACACACACACACACACACACACACACACACACACACACACACACACACACACACACACACACACACACACACACACACACACACACACACACACACACACACACACACACACACACAATAAACAGCTAGGAGGACCGTGAGGAGCAATTTGCTGAATTTGACAAAAAAAAGCGTACTGGATTAGAATCACAAACTCTACCTTTAATGAAAAGAATTCTGAAATTTCCTGCGACATCTTACCATCATCAAGTGTGACGCTGTGAAGTCCCGTGGACGTGAGGGTCGTCCCCTGGTTCTCCTCGGGCTCCTGCTTAATGATGAAGTGCTCCCTCTGGGTGGGGTAGGAGGGCTGAGAGACCAGCGGGACATCAGGAGGAGGAGCACAGGAGGGCCAAGGGGAGGTGCTGCTACTGCTACTGCTCACTGCTTGGAGAGACAGTGGTTTGATGATCATCTGGTGATAATCTCCATGTGCTACTACTCTGGGGTGACTGGGTGATTGGTGTGTGGCTTGAGGGTATAAGGCAGCAGCATCCTTCAGATGAGCCAGGCTGCGTACTGCTGCACGCGGACCCACTGGGCCAGGGCACTGATACCCTGGAGACTGCAGCAGCTGGAAAGAGGCATTGCTTAAAGATGTATCGTTGGCACCTGAAGGATAGCTGCCGAACGACTTGTGCTCCACACTCGAGGGACTGAAGCCTGACAGGTGGGCTGCTGGCTGATGAGCATTCGCAGGTTTGCAGGCTGGTTGGGGTGAGACTTTGCTTATTTTGTTTAGACAAAATTGCGTACCGACGTTCTGGTGAGCTCCCAGGAACACTGGGTCCATGGACACCAAGCTGTGGAGGATGTGCTGAGAGTCAGCAGCCTCCACATCCACCAGCCCCGCTCTATGATGGTGGTGGGAAGACGGACTACTGTCCAACGAGGAGAGCGCAGCAGCAGGCACTCCTCCCGTGTATTGGCAATGGTCCGTAGAATAGGCATACTGGGCGAAAGACAGCTGGGTACCTCCGTGGTGCGGTTCTGTGTGACTGATGGTGTTTAGATTTCCCTGATGGCCGCTCTCCTGCTTCACGCCTGCTGTTTCAAAGATAGTGACATTCACAATCAAAATGGCATCACATTCATTTGTCAACCATATACTCTGTATACAGCACTTTAATGTACTTTATTTGTCAACCATATACTCTGTAAACAGCACATTAATGTACTTCATTTGTAAAACATATACTCTGTAAACAGCACATTAATGTAATTTATTTGTAAACCATATACTCTATATACAGCACATTAATGTACTTGTTTTGTAAAACATATACTCTATATACAGCACATTAATGAACTTTATTTGTCAACCATATACTCTGTCAACAGCACATGAATGTACTTGATGTTTTCTGAGACGTGTCTTGTGTGATAAGGGGTCAATACCTGGCACGTATGTGAGGTGTTGTGTTGTGCTTTTCTTCCTCTTTCCATTCGTCACATAAAAGAGGACCTGAACTGAGGATGTCATGTTCTTATTGTGGTAAGGAGGAATTTGTACCACAATATTCATCTGCACAAAAATGACCATAATATGTTAGTTATCATGTAATACTATGAATGCATAGCCTAAGACAGTGGTTCTCAAACTTTTTGTCCGGGGACCCCATAAAATCCATTTGCCAAGTCTCGTGACCCCCCACACATTTTGACAGGATATTATAGGTCTTAATTCAGTTTCATCTTGAATGAGACAATATTAGTTTTCATTATCCACCCTGATGTAGAAAACACCATTTCTGATAGACTATATACAGCATGTCAAAGCCTAATATGTTGATGCACAGGGCAGCAAGATCATTTCGCGACCCCCAAAAAACGTTTGGCGACCCCACTTGGGGTCCCGACCCCTAGTTTGAGAACCACTGGCCTAAGAGATCATTTTGCGAAGTTTCCATGGAAAAGATCCAATCTTAAATTTGAATTATTTTCTTATACATTTCTTATACATGTTTACTTACCTCTGCTGACTTCTCTCTAATAGTTCTTGCCTCAGCCTCCCAAAGAGTTCGACCATCTAAAAAATAAAGAAAAAAAAAAAACAGGTTCATGGAATTACTTTAGATGGCAATAGCATCAGTTTGTTGTGATAGTCATGATCAGGTTTCCGGTTTATTTTGACAATGGATTGATAATGACATTTAAAATGTGGACAAATTATCATGACCCATACTAACAAACTGTTAACTCATAGCTTCCCTTTCAATGTTACATTCATAAATAAGGGTCATATCAAAGGGTAAATTCACAATTCTTTGTTACAGAAAAAAACAAGTGTTTGCCAACCTGTTGTTCTCACTTCTGCTTTCACATCTCCAGTCGTGGACAAAAGTTTAAGACCACTCTTAAGAAAATGTACTTTTTTCTCTTCTGAATGTAGTGATCAGAAATGTAATTGATTGGACGAGATTGTGTCATACGTAGTCGTTGCAGTCACTTCTCTATGCCCATTGACTCCATTATGCCACCTTTCGCTGTTTGCCTTCTCTAAAAACACACGAAAATTTGTTTAAAAAGCGTCACTTACAGACGCCCAGACCGCTTTCAGTCCGAACAAGTTCCTGAATTCGCAAATTTCCTGACTGCGTTGTGAACGTCCATCTTACTCCACTTTAGCTTCTCACTAATGGCACATTCAGAATGTCCTTTCCCGGTAAAGAACCACAACTTGTGCCCCTGGACTTCTGTGAGTGGCTCTTTTGACCAGTTTTCGTGGGTTTTTAGAAAAAGCAAAACACAGCGAAATGCGGTGTGATGACGCGTTCACTGCACGATGGTCAGTTGAAGTGACTCCAACAGGCGACACAATCTCATGCAGACTGCTCTGGGTTCAGACTGGTCTGGGTTCAGACTGCTCTGGGTTCAGACTGCTCTGGGTTCAGACTGCTCTGGGTTCAGACTGCTCTGGGTTAAGACTGCTCTGGGTTAAGACTGCTCTGGGTTCAGACTGCTCTGGGTTCAGACTGGTCTGGGTTCAGACTGGTCTGGGTTCAGACTGCTCTGGGTTCAGACTGCTCTGGGTTAAGACTGGTCTGGGTTCAGACTGGTCTGGGTTAAGACTGCTCTGATTGGTCTATGACTGTATCCCTCCCTGCTGGCTAGTGTATACATGCTCCCCTTCTCCTCTTATTCTCTCCCTCGTCTCCCTCCTTTTCTTCCCTCGCTCTTGTCCTCCGCATTACATCACATTCTAACTCACTGCCAAGTCAACCTCGGGCAGATGGGCCTCCTGTCAGGACTGGGTTCAGCTCTATGGAGCTCACCCTTGACACACTTGGGTACGTGCTTGTGGATGGCACTCTATAAATTGCATAAAACTGAAATTCTGGCAGTGGAACCGTCTGCTGATCCGTTGACTGATGTTGGTGTGTAATGCAACACAAACATGATCAAATGATACACACTAGGCCTCCAATGGATTGATTTTCATGTGTGTCCTTTACCTGGACCTTTTTGTAGGAAGATGACTTTTGAGTCTGGGAAGATATTAGGGCCTTTAATATACATCTCTTCTCCTCCGTTCATCGATCCACTGACGGGACTGAACTTCTCTATGTGCGGAAGCTCAAGAACGGCACGCTGGGCTGGAATCATAAAACACAACATTCAAACCCATATGCTAATTGACCCGGCACCTTTGCTTATCCAAACACATGAATTTGCATGCCCATACACTCTGCAGACACAGACATAAACACACACACACACACACACACACACACACACACACACACACACACACACACACACACACACACACACACACACACACACACACACACACACACACACACACACACACACACACACACACACACACACACACACAGAGACAGTGTAGCCAGTGAGAACAAAAGAGTCACTCACAGCACTCCACGGCAATCGAAGCGGCCTGTAACGACAGCATTGTCCCGTCCACAAGGGGAACATGAACACGGAACACGACCCGCACGCGCGTGTTCTTCCGTCCGATGTCCGTCTCTCCCTTCCGCAGCTCAATATCGGAGTTTCGGAGCTTCAGGATTCCAGCACAGTCAATGCTGTCGAAACAAGCACAAGTCACTACAGGTTGCTTTTCTGTCGTAGTTGCTTTAGTTGTCTTCTTTCAAATGATCTGAAATCTGGTCAATCAAATCAAAATGATTAATTCTGATAACTTGTACATCAAACTGTTGAAGGGACCAGCATAGGTCATAAGAATATGCCATAGTCAATAAGTCAATGATATTATACCTAGTTATAATTGTTACTTTTATTTGGATTTAACTAGCCATGAGTGGACTTTCCTTGGTGAATATACTTTGGGCTGACCTGGGGAGTGAGGTGTGATCCTAGACTCTCACCTTCCCCCCCCCAGGTCGAGACAAAGAACCCTGCATGCATGGCCCATTTGAATAGACGGTAACACCCCTTAGATATCAGTGTATTTAACAGACTGTTCCTCAAGGAACAAGTCAGATATACTGAGGTGAAGTTCTGTGAGGGAGGATGGATCCTCAGTCTCTGTCTCATAAATGGTCGGCCGCCATTCTTCAAGAATAAACCTGAATCCTGACTGATCAAACCTAAGACTGAATCTTCAATATATGGTATAAAACTAATTACCATCACTGTTCACCAGCATATTGTTATTACTATCTATTTATGTTGTCTTCCTGGTTTTTCATGCTGTGGTCACACACCAATCACCCAGTCTGATTTTGGACTACCGTTATTGTCAATCGATGACTTTCATGACTGATGCGGGATGTACCTGGCAGACATGTTGTTCTCAGGAAGGAGTGGGACCTCCAGGACTTTGGTGTTGCTTAAGACCGTCTCCTGACTGGCAGTGGAGACCGTCTTCCCCGTGATCCTGTGCGCCTGGTAGAAGGCATGTGGCCGCACGCTCTGCTCATCTGCAGTCCCAATGAAAATCTGAAGGTTGATTGGCTTTTCACTATATCCTACGAGCTGCCAGAGACAAATCAAGAATGGGATTAAATGACTATTACTATTTCTCAACCTACCGAATAATGGACACACAACAGAGAGAAGGAGGTTCACAAAAAGGTGAATGCAGTTTTGGCGTCTAATCTGTCTAAACCCCTTACAACCAATTGATTTTTTATCTAATCATGTTGTACAAACATAAGATTAATATCCATTTTAGCATATATTTCAGAATTTTAAGAATCAATACTATCTTTGTTGCTTGTTTGCAACATTTTTAACATCATAACATAACTGGTTTGCCAGCAGATTCCATACAGTAATAAAAATAGCCATTAAAAGTATCACTTGAAACTGAATATCAGGCATGACGGCTATTATTTTGAAAAAGGGTTGGTACATTCCATATGTTGCCTTTATACCTGAAAACACATTTTCAAGACAAATGGGACTTTTGGAGTGTACAATCACTGTCCCCATTCAATCCACTCTTTGGCAATTCTTTAGAAATCAATATTCTTCATAACAGAGAAGATAGTGCTGGTGCACAAAATGCCATGCAGACTTTGTAGTCCACTGCAGGACTTTAAGGTTTAAGATGTGTTAGGATATGAGGGAAGGGACGATCATATCTAGTTATTTCACCTGGTTACCATGGGCGTTATGAATTACTGGTAGAACTGTTGTTTTAGCATGTGTCTGTCTGCATTTAATATGAGTAGAGTTTTAGGTTTTTTATTACTTGACTACTGAGAGAATGAAAACTTAGTTCATTGGTTTAACATTTATGACATTTAGGAAGACAACAAAATACACACACACATTTGAACAGGGGACCAGACTTGCTGAGTTACCGCACTGCTCTTTACAGGTTGTTCTTATGACTGGATAATGAATCACAATGAACGAATAATGAACAATCACATTTATATTTATTTACCTTATCTGACTCCGATAAGATGTGTTTAGTTAGTCGACATCACATCCTTTGCTGAGGTTCTAATGCCTCTCAATGGTACTCAAACGTCAAGGTTATCTTTCCTCTATACACTGCTTTAAAAACAAACAAAAAAGGAGGCCCTTATTTTGCTTAAACCTCTTCTCAGATAGACTTGTGTTGTGCTTAAAGCTCTTCTCAGATAGACTTCTGTTGTGCTTAAAGCTCTTCTCAGATAGACTTCTGCTGTGCTTAAAGCTCTCCTCAGATAGACTTGTGTTGTGCTTAAACCTCTTCTCAGATAGACTTCTGTTGTGCTTAAAGCTCTTCTCAGACAGACCTCTGTTGTGCTTAAAGCTCTTCTCAGATAGACTTCTGTTGTGCTTAAAGCTCTTCTCAGATAGACTTCTGCTGTGCTTAAAGCTCTCCTCAGATAGACTTGTGTTGTGCTTAAACCTCTTCTCAGATAGACTTCTGTTGTGCTTAAACCTCTTCTCAGATAGACTTCTGTTGTGCTTAAAGCTCTTCTCAGACAGACCTCTGTTGTGCTGTGACGAGAGCCTCACCTTAACTACAGGGTGTCCCCCACAGGCTGCTGATAGACTTGTGTTGTGCTGTGACGAGAGCCTCACCTTAACTACAGGGTGTCCCCCACAGGCTGCTGTGATGACGAGAGCCTCACCTTAACTACAGGGTGTCCCCCACAGGCTGCTTTGATGGCTCCGCGGCTGCCCTCGTCGTAGTGGGCCCTGTGGTGGTCCCGGGGCTGCACCTCTATGCTGAGCTCGTACGGCCCCAATCTGGCTGGGCAAGGGGCACTCCAGAGGAGGGAGGGAGGACGTTCTGGGAGGAGAAGTTTGCAGTTATCATTTACATTTAGTCATTTAGCAGACGCTTTTATCCAAAGCGACTTACATATGTGCGACTTACAATGTATACACATTTTACATTTTACACTGATGGCACACTGCACATCAGGAGCAATTAGGGATTCAGTGTCTTGCTCAAGGACGCTTCGACAGGGAATCGAACTAGCAACCTTCTGATTACTAAACGACTTCTTTACCTCCTGTACCACTGTCGCCCCAGTTATGTTTATATAATCCAATATCGAAACCAGTTCAAGGCCTGCTTGAGGTGTAACTCATACTTTGGGAATTTAGTCAAATCAAAAATTACAATGATGCACACCTGTCAAACTAGCTGCGTCAGGAATAGTCAGCAATGGATTCTGACAAAAATGCACTAACAAGTTGTATCAGGATGTATACTCTTTTGTACTCTAACAAAAAAGCACATAATCAAACACACAATTTTTAAAAGGATTCCCCAAGACTAATATCTGTGCCAGATGCCGGCTAACTTACGTATGAATAGGTGTCTGAGTTGGTTTGGGTTTACTCCAGGTGAAGTGAGAGGGAACAGAAAGGAAATGCTCCACGATGTCTTCTCTTCTCTGTCCAGGTAGAGATGATGCTGTGGGGTAATCCAGCAACGAACTCAAAGTCTTGAGGCCCTGCTCCTCGAGGCTGGACCCCAGGGGGCCGCCTGAGTTGCACTGCTCCAGACTCTGATAGGTCTTCCTAGTTTTGTGAGGAACATCCACCTCGGCCTGTAGCGGCTGTGGATAAAAAAGCATGGCGTTCCCAGCCCAGGTTTCCTCCGTCACGCTGCCCCGCGGGGAGTGAGTGGGGGTGGGGACGGGAGAGAGGTGAGGCGAGGAGACACCTGCGGAGCCATCCGCACACGAGTGACGCCTCTTACCGCAGGGTGAGGCGGGTCGAGATGAGGGCCTGGAAGAGGGCCGTGAGGAGGACGAGGCGGGACGGGGACTCAGCCAGGTTTCCTCTGAAACGCTTGTGCGTGGCGACTGATAGGGTGACTGATGTGGGGACAGCGAGTGAGCAAACAGGGCTTGAGAGGGCTGCTGGAGATGGTAGCGCAGCCAAGGGTCCTCTCCCGGCCCGGGGTGTTGTGTTGTTCCCGGAGATCCGAAGGGCGAGACCTGGGGAGAGACTTGAGGAGAGGCCAGTGGGGACGCCAGGGGCGAGGGTAAGGGAGAGCTTAGAGGAGACACCAGAGGTGAGTTCAGCTTAAAGTGAGCCGCTGCTTCGTTGAGTTCAGCCTCGACGTCGTCGTACACGTGGGAGAAGGACTCGCAAGATGAGGCGTCCGACCACCAGCTGCGGGAGGACAGGCTGCTGCAGGGACTGGGGCAGAGGGAGGACTGGTCTCTGTAGGCCGGCTCCAAGGGGAGGTACAGGTGGCCTCTCGACAAGCCAGCACTGCCGCCTTCCACCTCAGAGCTATGCATCTGCACGCGGTGCTGGCAGGCCCCCACATCATGGTTACAGCTGGTTGGGATGGAGGTGATCTGGATGCTGGGGCAGTCAAACAACCTGGAGGGCGACTCCAAGGCGTTGTGTACAGTCCCTCTGGTGACAGTGCAGCTGGCTTTATAAGCACCGGGACTTTGCAGTTCTGTGGCAGGGATAAATGTCGGAGGGTTCTGCTGCAAGTTCGCTACAGGCTGGTTAACCGCAGACTGAGGCAGGCCAACATTGAGGAAGTAGCAGTCATCATTAAAGCCAATATCTACAGTAGAAAATAAGGACATCATCAAATACAGTAGTCATAGGTACACAGACAATCTCTCTGTGGCACCACCAGCCACACTACTACACGACCTCATACTCCAAGAAAGTAATTCAGATAGTTAAGCAACCTAAAGGCCATTGCCACTTCAACAGCTGCTTGTTATAAATAGCACCGTTGACACACTGGCAAGAAAATATAGGATGCTCAACTGCTGAGAAGACAAGCATTGTTTTCAATACCAGATCGAAGTTATCAATGAATGTGCTGTTGCCTTGCCAGTGTTAACGGTCACAGTCCTACATCTCTAGCCATCCGCTTTATTTCAAATCAGCTACCAATATAGCTCCCAATACTAAAATAGCTGATACATACTTATGTCTTTGTTTGTTAGTTTAATGTACCCCTTCCCCTGGGGGACTCGGTTTCACCACTGTTTATGACAGCCCATGAATGTGCGAAGCGACACGCTGAACTGAAAACTACGAACACCATACAAACAAAACGTCAGAAACAAGATGAGAAATAACTGGGTGTCTTTTTCCATGGTGTCCCATGCCTGCATCTAAAATGATATGGCCCCTTTATGCCCCCAAAATCATTTGTCATTTAGAGGACCATCTAAGAAAACATCTCTGAGGAAATGCATTCACTGCGAAAACTGTGCATATTACGTTACCTTCGTGGCCTAGTGGCTGCTGTGTGCCGTCCTCGCCGAAAGTAAGTCTGAAGTCTAATTCGTCTGTGTAGTTTGCGCTATTCATTGCATTTGTTCCAGTCCGTACCGCAAATCGCCCGATACTTGGATTAACTTGAAGTATCCTACAGTCAGCAAAAAGTTTATTTAAGTCGAGCGGGCTACTTTGCAGCTACACAGACCGAAGAGTGCAAATGCGGAACATGCACCCCGAAGACGGTTTGCATAAGTTTGTTTCTGATATCAAGTTGTTTCCGCTGTCGTTACTTGTAAGAACATGAACCCCGAGTAGGAATAGTTCATGTAACGTAACACTTTCCTTAGCTCCAAAACACTTGCAGTAACTTTCACATTACACGAAAGGCTAGAGAGCAGTTGTTAACATGACGTCAAAACTCGAAAGACAACATTGAGTAGTTAGTACACTATTGGACCTCCCCCTCCGTGCCACACACTGAAGTGTAGCCTTTGAAGTGTAGGCTATCCCTTACGTAACACAATTCGACATGACATTACTTCAACTAAAATGCAACAATTTCCACGCTTTACTGATAATACCAGAATCACTTTTACATTCAAATTTCACCGTTGCTCACATGAAAACCAAGTCCAGTTTCAAACAATAAAGTGTTTTAATTAAATTCAATTTGAAACCCCAATTCCTTGGTAACCCTTTAGTCAAACCACAGTGAAATTAAATTGACACATGTCATTTCTCTAACACTTGTAAGACATTTTAAAATTAAGAATAAGGTAAACACTTCCTTACTCAACAAATACACCTTTGTTGCCCTCTACAGGTTCAATCGGGTCATTCATAACTCGTAATGGTTTAAGGAACTCCGTTTAGTTTCAACTCCAACTGAATGGTGTTGACAGAGGCACTTTTGAACTCTAGGCTTTACAGAATGTCTGTTCTTAGCAGATGAGAAATGATACTGTGTATAAAAACTGTTGAGAAGACAATTAAATATTTTCATGACTATCATGCAATGAAGAACCAAACATCTTTTCAAAATAAAAGCTGTTTGTACTGAAAACATGTTGAAGGAAACCGAAGATACACCATGTCAGCATAGTTGAATCCCAACACTTCCCCACAGCAGACATGGAGTAGAATGTTGAGAAAGCATAACTTAAACTTTGTGGTCCAGTTTGAACAGAATAATGCATGGATTCGAGCCCTTCCTTCCTTTACCGGCCTTCGAACAGCAGGCATTCTGTTATTAAAAACATTCAATAAGGCCCGTAATTATATTGAGGATGCTATGATTAGGCTGAGGCTAAGAAGCTGTCTGACTATGGTGTGAGCCATTCACAACAGGTTGCGTGCAAGTTCTATTCGTAGGCTCTTCTGCTTTCTGGGGTGACAGGGTGATGTGTCTTTTCCTGCCGTCTAACTCTGGCGCTGGTGGACTGTCCTCTGGCTGGATCGCCCCATTCTTGTTCTCCTCCTCCCGCTTTCTCTTATTCACCAGTCCACAGCTGTCCTCCCCCACCCGTCCCTCCGGCACCCCCAGAACACGCAGACACACAACGGAGGCCGCCTGTTCCGCAAACTTCTTTGACTTCTCCCTGTAGGGGAAAGACGGTGACACAGATCAGTTTCATGCCCTCATCATTGTACCTTCTGTGATACCTCTGCTAAATACTAAGCACACAGGCAGTTTGCCAAGCGATAGAAGCGACACCAAGGCATCAATCCATCTTACGCTACAATGTGGAACAGTATCAGTGGGCGGTAGACAGGGGGCTGAGATAGGATTTACATTTACATTTAGTCATTTAGCAGACGCTTTTATCCAAAGCGACTTACAAGGATGTATACACATTTTACATTTACACTGATGGCACACTGCACATCAGGAGCAATTAGGGGTTCAGTGTCTTGCTCAAGGACGCTTCGACAGGGAACTAGCAACCTTCTGATTACTAACCGACTTCTCTACCTCCTGCGCCACTGTCGCCCCTAGGAGTCAGCATTATAGGATAACATGTATGATGATGCATTATTTATTACTGACCACAGGGTGGATCTGTACTTCTTCTCCGCCACGGCCACAGTGGACTGGAAGCCTCTGTCCTGGCTACGCTGTACCTGGAGAGGGGAACACATCACTGATCAGATATTTAGAAAAGATCCTATTTGCCAAGATCACATGCTAATTATCCCTTGTTTCTTTTTTTTTTTTCTGCGATGAGATGAATAGAGACACCATGACACCATGACACTTTTTATGACTTTTTAAGACTTCTTGGCTGGTAGGAAACTGTCATTCTGAAGATTAGGCAAAAAAAAATACAGTATGAGCCATTGCATTAGGTAAGTTGTACCTGTCAAAGCACTAAACTTTCATGAAGTTATTTCAGTCATAAAACGCAAATTAGTTAAGATACTAATTACAAAACATTGCAAAGGCCATACCAATCTATAGACGGCCTCCCTAAAGGGATCCCAGTCATCCCTCTTGAAGCTCCACTCACCGTCTCATACACCGGCTGCCCCAGTTTCTCACGGCGACTCCACTCAAGCAGGTACATCTTAGGCGTTATCTGAGGAGGGTACTCTCTCCTGGCCAGCATACAGACATACTAAATTACTTCACTGATATTATCCAGTGAAATCACATCGCATTTTTTAAAGATTTGGCATGTCTAACAATGAATATGTGAAGAGTGATCCATTGTTATGCCATGATCACATCAGATGTCTTTCTCTCCACATTTTTCTTTGGAGAAGAATCTGCAGTCCCCGAATTTACACTGGCAAAATGGCACCTGTGTTTGTATTTGAGTGTGTGGGAATGATTGACTGAAAATGCGAATTTGCTGAAGAGTGAAGACATGATTTGATTCTTTACACACACCTCTCAAACCGAACAGGCATGATCCAGACATCTCCCTCTAATGTAGGGTGGCTTAGGTTGATATTGTTCTTCTGGAGGCCTTCTTTTCGACGTTGTAGCTCTGACTCAATTTCGTCATAGTATTGCATCATACCATACGCCTCACTGATCAACACAAAAAACATACTCCAATCTCAGCACATACATTTGGCAAAAGGTTCACACCATCACAGTTCACAAAACCATCCCAGTTAACATATACTGTATGGGAGACTAGGGAAGTTGAAGATATAAGACATGAAGGGACCGGCATAGGTCATAAGAATATGCCATAGTCAATAATTCAATGATATTATACCTAGTTATAATTGTTACTTTTATTTGGATTTAACTAGCATGTAAACTTTCCTTGGTGAATATACTTTGGGCTGATCTGGGGAGTGAGGTGTGATATTAGACTCTCACCTTCCCCCCCAGGTCGAGACAAAGAACCCTGCATGCATGGCCCATTTGAATAGACGGTAACACCCCTTAGATATCAGTGTATTTAACAGACTGTTCCTCAAGGAATAAGTCAGATATACTGAGGTGAAGTTCTGTGAGGGAGGATGGATCCTCAGTCTCTGTCTCACAGTGGTCGGCCGCCATTCTTCAAGAATAAACCTGAATCCTGACTGATCAAACCTAAGACTGAATCTTCAATATATGGTATAAATTATATTCCATCAGACAGAAGTACTGGACTGGAGGTTGTATACCAGATCTCCTTATTGGTTTGCGCAGCATGAAGCAGTTTGCCCATGGGTGACTCCAGTCTCTCTCTCAGCATCTGACACAGGCAGTACTTGGTGTTGAAAGCATGATTGTCATAACGAACCGCCTAAAAACAGAAAGTATACCTGCATTAGATGATTTTTTACATGTGCATCCAAAGTATTTCATCCAAAGGTACTCTTCCTGATAAAAATACTAATTCTAAACTATAGAATGATATATTCTATATAATAATATTTACTTGGGAGATTAAAAATCATTAAACAAAAAAAATGAGACTTGCCATAGTAAACTCACATATTTAATGTATTCCTCCATGACTTCGTCAATAGACACTGGCCCCTGGCTGCAGAAGATAGAGGGGTTCCACATGGCGGCACGGGCGAGCATCACTGAGCAAGCCCCGGTTGCCTCACGGAACTTTGCGATATCTGAGTGGGTCTTCACCAAATCAAGAGAGCCACCACTACCAAGGTCAAGGATAAGAAGAGAGTGTGAGATACAACGTTTAACTATGAAATCCTTACAGAAGTAGTGAAGTGTTGGACTCACTTAGCAAGAACAGGTATGGATACGGCCTCAGCCACTGCCTGGATGTAGTCACAGTGAACAGGTTGCTGATTTCTTTCCTCCTTCATCCTGATAAGATGATGTGCAGAGAGAGTGTTTCATGAGATCAACAGAAGCCAATATACACCCTTCTAAACACTAGCATACAGTCAGTGCAGCTGCATAACTGTTAACTAACGTGACCTGCCGTTTCAAACAGAGCAGTGCAAACTCATAGCTGGACAAGTAAAGTTACATCTAACCTTTAAGAAAATATCTGATGATAGAATTGTGGTCATTTGTCCTGCAAAAAAAAAAAAACACTTTCTTTTCAGACCTGAACATTTACCTTTTCCAATCAGTTCTGGCTAACTTAGCACTGCTACTTCGGTTCTGGCTAACTTAGCACTGCTACTTCTGTTCTGGCTAACTTAGCACTGCTACTTCTGTTCTGGCTAACTTAGCACTGCTACTTCTGTTAGGGCTAACTTAGTACTGCTACATCTGTTAGGGCTAACTTAGTACTGCTACATCTGTTCTGGCTAACTTAGCACTGCTACTTCTGTTAGGGCTAACTTAGCACTGCTACTTCTGTTCTGGCTAACTTAGCACTGCTACTTCTGTTAGGGCTAACTTAGCACTGCTACTTCTGTTAGGGCTAACTTAGCACTGCTACTTCTGTTCTAGTTGCTTATCACTTTGGTCCTCTGTTTCTTTACGGATCTTATAAAGAGGCTGCCCAGCTCAAAGTAAAATACTTCAGTAATAATTCTGAATATAAAAGGCAGAAAAAAATTACCTGCCATGTACTGCAATGGCAGACACTCCAGTTCTTTCTATTCTTCTCACCAATCTTACAGTGTCTTCCAGCTGAAAGATATATTTAATAAACGATAACATTCCATATGGAAAAACATACACTCTCATCAAAGAAACTCATTTGGAGAAACATATGGATCATTAACCACATACTCACTGATGGAAGAACTCTGATTTTGCATGTAACAGGTTTGGACAGTCCATTCACAAGTGTGGTCAAAATCTTCAAAAAGGAGAGAAATATTAATCACGACAGTTATTTACAGACTGACATACCAAACATGAAAGGATTTAAAAAATAAATAATTAAATTTCACTGAAATTCAGTAGCCATGAAAACTGTAACAGGCCTAAAACATAGGTTGGAGAACTAGTTTGTCTTATCTGATATCTTTCACTACTGAACAACTAACCCACTGTAGCATATATATTTATATTTATATATTTATCCCTGCACTTCTCGCACTCTCCACTTCTTCTTTGCACTACTGTTGTGCAACATTTCACAGCAACTGTATATAGCCATTCCGCCCTGTACATACTTTTTTAAACTCCTTAGTCCATTGCACTGTTGCACTGTTTGTTTGTTTGTATTGTATTGTATATTTTGTGTAAGCACACTGAGAGTCACTTTACCAAGTCAAATTCCTTGTTTGTGCAAACTTACTTGGCCAATAAAACCTGATTCTGATATCTTGTGTGGGACTTACCGTCTCTATCTTGTCCGGGGTCAGAGAGAAGAGCAGCTCCCATGCCACCCTATGTGAGAGACACAGATGGGAATCAACACTTTTCACAAAATACTATCAGGATGGAGTAAGCAAGCAAGCATGATGGAGTAACTAAGGGTTACACTGTCCAAGATAATGATCACAGTTCCCCCCCAGCTATACAGCAATAATCTATGATATGATTGATAAAATTAAAAATTAAAAAAAGTTAAAAAAAAATCGTATTGCATCATTCGTTCCCATCTCCTGATGCGTTTGCTTACTGTACACAAACCTGACACGTGAGCAATGTGTATTACCTTAGTAGAGTACTCCTTAGGACACCCCATATTCACGTCAATGGCAGCAACATCATCTTGCCTGAAAATCATTCACACAAAGGAATGGCAAACGAAAGAGGTCATCTTAACAGGAGCGGTCCGCATGACCTTGGCACCCACAGTTTCAAAGAGTCGTCTCCAGATATTAAAACTCTCATTGTGTAGCGACGGATCTGCCGGTGCATGACTAAATAGGCCTATAATGTTCAGAAATTGTTAGTTTGCCATTAGGCTCTCTCCCAGTACAGCCAGCATGTCCACTCATCATAGAGCTAGCTAAGGAGGACTCGCTGCTAATGATACGACAGTGGTACAGGGGGTAAAGAAGGCGGTTAGTAATCAGACGGTTGCTAGTTCGATTCCCTGTCGAAGCGTCCTTGAGCAAGACACTGAACCCCTAATTGCTCCCGATGTGCCATCAGTGTAAATGTAAAATGTGTATACATTGTAAGTCGCACATACAGTATGTAAGTCGCTTTGGATAAAAGCGTCTGCTAAATGACTAAATGTAAATGTAAATGTGATACAACAAATACTCATTGTGTATAAACTCTGGACTTACACAAGTTGGGCGACAGTCAACGCTCTCTGTGGGTCTGCTGTTCCCTTCAGGAGAAAAGAAGGAATATTCTTAATAAAATAGCATTTCTAAACCATGTATGATGTGTGATACTATGCATGCAACAAACATTCCCATCTTTACCATCTGGAAAACAACCCTGTCCTTTTCACGGCTGCACGTCCTGAACATGACTCGGCCATCCGGGGCGACGTAATCCACCGTCTCCAGCTCCTCTGTCACGTGAAGATAGTAGAAGAAAAGATTACAACACACCGACTTGGAAGAGACCTTGAACACAGTTTAGCCTGTTTGTAAATACAGTATTCTTAGTGCATTCATTTAACTAACCATGAACTCCAGCATTTATAACCCATCAGTCTGAGTAAGGAGGGGGGGGGGGGGATACATACCATTAACAATTCGATTGCACTGAGCCATTTTTATATCTATTAGCTCCTGTGAAAACAAAATATGAAATATGGATAATCAAGTTCTCGTTAGCACCCACAACATTAGATAGATAGATGGATACTTTATTAATCCCGAGGGAAATTTAGGAAAGATACACACAATGATTATGATGGGCACTTTCCCCGACTCCTACCTCGCAATACACAATATCGGCACCGTAGTCCAGCGCGAGGAGCCTCATCGGTAATGTCCCACACCGAACCATCGGCGCAAGGGCTGTTTTATTGCGAAAGCTCAGCTCAGTGGTCTCAGCCATGGTCTTATCGTATCCTTTCAAAAGATGAACACGCAAAACAGGAATTCAGACAGAAAACGGCTTAGAATAAAATGAATAGGTCACATCCAGCTGATGTGCCACACATACAGTCGTGATTAAAGTGTGTTTACATAACAGTTAAGTTAGTGTTGTGTAGTGTCATGGGAAACATACATCAGCAACAAAAATGCCCCTAACACTATCCCCCAAATAATGACTACCTAGAGTACTCAAGAGGCTTTAGTTTAAAAACCACCAGCTCCCTTCCCCGAACAGCCATGACCAGTATAGAGCTATGTAAAAATATAGAACTGCTGTAACTACAAAAAAAATCAACAGCTTCATAACTAGCCAGTTGGCAACGTTGCTAAATAACTTATACCTAGTTTGGAAATATTAAGCTAGCTAATGTATTTGGGTAGCTATCGAACTGTAGGAATGATGACGTGAGAACTAACACTGTTCATTTAGTGAAGGCGAGGACATTTCATTTTGTAATATTTTCTTTGATGATTATCTCTCACCAAAAGGGCAGCCTTTATTCAGCTTCTCATCCGGCTTTCAGCAAAGACAACTCGACACATGTGTTAGTTCAACACACGACACCAGTCGACACCCAGTCTACTTCCTGTTCCTGTATACGTCAGCAAGTGAACACCACAGACCATATAGCCACAGACTGCCATTCCGTGTGACGGCTTAAGATGGTTAGAATCAACCAGAAGCCTCCTGCTGGCCAAATGATGGTATTGGATTGTGGTCATCCATTACAGTTTTTTTTTCAATTGTTTACACACAAAAACTGGAACTTATGACACAATGACCACAACCTGTGACTCATGTGCCAACTCCCTAAATCAATTCTGCTGAACTATAAACACATTGTTCTGCTTTAGACCAAGATTTCAATTGTAAACCACATTTTCTTCAAAACACTACACACAATTATCTGCTTTAGACCCAGATTTCAATTGTAAACCACACTTTCTTCAAAACACTACACACAATCCTTTTTTATTTTGCACACTTCATCAATGCCAAATCTCCTTGTGTTCAGACAGAACACACTGCCATTCAAATGTCAAAACTTCCATTTCCAAGGCTGTTGTGCAATTTGGAATCAAAGCTTTAGCAATATACAGGTGAGCTCCTGGTTTGGAGAACAGTGGATGGCAACATTGAAGTGAGAGGTGATTAGAGAGAAAGAGGAGTGAGAGTAAGAGGAGGAGGAGGAAAAGGAGGAGAGGAAGAGCAAGAAGGAGAGCCATTATCTCTGATGAGATTCGGGCCACTGTGGTCGACCATATGGTCAACCATGGTTTGACCATGCAGGAGGCTGGCCAGAGGGTTCAACCAAATATAAGCCGCTTCTCAGTTGCATCCATTCTCTGGACATTCAGAAGAGGGAATAGGTAAAAAACACTACTATGACAGGAAAACACTAGTTTGAATGCATTATCAGGAGCATAGTATTCTTGTATTTTCCATTGTACTGTATTTGTAAAATGACTGTAAACAAATACAAAGTGCAACCATTGATGACCAAGACATATTCCTAAACATCAATACAGTGAGCCTAGCCACAGTGGACTGTGTTCTAAGGCGGAACACCTTGAGAATAAAGCAGGTGTACAGGGTGCCTTTTGTCAGAAACTCCGACAGTCAAACAGTTATGCTATGACTATGTGCAAGTAAGTCATATACATTTTCACAACTGATTGCGTCCTATCAGCACTGACACATTACTGTACTGTATTGTAATCCAATCCAATGTTACAGTTTTTCTCGATTGCTTACACACATGAAGCATGCCTCGTTTTCTCAAAACTCTAAACACAAATCCCTAAACCACTCACACAAAATGCAACAACATTCACAACACTGTGTAGGTCTATTTCTGATAGCACATTGTCAATATTGTCTTGAGCTAGAACAGGATGCAGTAGTTTTTTGTCCTTTTTTATTTTACATTTTTCTTTCTTTTTTTTGTTGACTGTACTGGCCTATATCCTATTGTTTGTTCTGTGCAAATCATTTACACATTCATTTGTGTTTGCTGTGATGTATAGGCTACAGCACTTTTGGAAAAAATAAAGAAATATTTTAGTTGTTACTGTATATTTGTGTGTTGTTTTATATTTGCGTAAAAACATTATACAGTTATATTTTACTACAGGAGTAAGCGTATAGTAACATAATGTTCCTGATAAGGCCTTCATACTGGTGTTTTCCCATTCATAGTATTGTTTTCCATTTAGCACATCAGTGTTCAATAGGTGCTTAGAAGTGTCTACTCATATTATGGTCTGTGTGTGTCATTTGAACACATTTTGAGGAGACATAACATTCTTTTGAAGTCAAAGTAGCATTCTGCAGGAGATATGTAGGGTTTTGCATTTTGTGTGTGTGGTTTTGGGATTTGTGTTTAGAGTTTTGAGAAAATGAGGTATGCTTTCAAAAAATGTGTGTAAGCAATTGAGAAAAACGGTAAAAGGATGAGGTGCCTATTGAAAAAAAAAATCATTTTCCCGACAACATTTTAATCTCTGGCTTAATATTTCTTTACAGTAGTCTACTGTGTTGTCTTGGCCAATGTTTTTTCCCCCACCAATAACAAAGGGAGTATCCAGAATATTGCAATTTAGTTGTTAGGCTATACAGACAATCTGTAGGCCTAGGTTATAGCATGTGCAAGCCAATTGCCTTTTAAGGTTGTGCTCTAAGACTGGAAGGTTATAAAGTGGATGGCGGCGCTTAATTTAGGTCTCCTAGGTCTATCTTTAGGATGTGCTTTCAGAGCATTTGGGAAATGCTAGGCCGACATCATGACATTTCATCAGGTCTGTATCATAACACGCTACTAGGGAAAACACAAGAGAAGGTATGGTCTAGTATTCTCCCTTATATATGTGGCGGTTGCATGGTGAGTGTGTTTAGCTCTAGTAGGGTAAAATGGCTCCACTATTTACCCTTCCTGGTCAGTGGTTTGTATAATTACTCTCACAGAGTAAGACTCCAAATTAAATAATTGAATAATGAATAATGACACAGACACTAAGATAAAATATATAATTGCATCGCAATTGATCAACTATATGATGTAATATATACAAGACCTAATGTAAAAATGTATTGCAATATTAGAACTTTAATACTTTAATATTAATACTTGGAGAAATTGCTTGTATTAAATCTTTTCCATGACTCATGTTTGCTGTGCCTTTTAATGACACAACATGCATCCGGTGGATCTTTTAATGACACAACATGCATCCTATGGATTTTGGTGGCCATTTTTCCTTTGGGGCCAGATCAAATCTCTGTGAACTGGGCAGGACCTAGATCTGGTAAAAGGAAAAACAAGCTATGGTGGTCTATAGACATGGCAAAAGTAATGCATTGACATACCCACTGATCAAGCTATGGTGGTCTATATAGACATGGCAAAAGTAAGGCATTGACATACCCACTGATCAAGCTATGGTGGTCTATATAGACATGGCAAAAGTAAGGCATTGACACATACCCACTGATCACGGCGAGTCCCACCAGTGTATTTAGCCCGGGAAGAAACCCAGTTGGGCATCGCCATACAGAGGCAATGTGGGGCGTCAGTGGTACAGGAGGTAGAGAAGTCGTTTAGTAATCAGAAGGTTGCTAGTTCGATTCCCTGTCGAAGCGTCCTTGAGCAAGACACTGAACTCCTAATTGCTCCTGATGTGCAGTGTGCCATCAGTGTAAATGTAAAATGTGTATACATTGTAAGTCACCCACATGTAAGTGGCTTTGGATAAAAGCGTCTGCTAAATGACTAAATGTAAATTTGGGGCGCTCACTTCCCAATAAGGCAGAAAAGGTTTGGAGCCAATCGACTGAGCTCTACGTGTCATGTGACTGATGGGAACCCTTCTGTGACATATCGGTGATCTTTTATTAGATGTCATGTTTCCCCTGTTTTATCGGATAAAATGGCGGTTCACAGAGTAGAGACATAGGCTACTGTAATGTGGTAGAAATATTAGAAAATGAAATACGAACAATGTCCTATTTATCACAAGAATGAATGGATGACTAGATAGATCAACTATGGGGAAACGTTCAAAACCAACATAGTCATGTCCGGTATATCCTTCAGTTGCAGTGATACTGAGATGCAGAGGCCGTGTATCTATGCTCAAACACAGAACTGTACGAACATATCCATCAGTTCCTGTGAGACTGAGATGCAGAGGCCGTGTATGTATGCTCAAACACAGAACTGTACGAACATATCCATCAGTTCCTGTGAGACTGAGATGCAGAGGCCGTGTATGTATGCTCAAAGACAGAACTGTGCGAACATATCCATCAGTTCCTGTGAGACTGAGATGCAGAGGCCGTGTATGTATGCTCAAAGACAGAACTGTGCTGATGAACACCATGTTAAGGTCTCTATTTGTGTCAACATGTCTAGATCTGTGATTTGAGTGTCTATAGATCTATTTACTGAATATAACATATCAGAACCAACAATATAGCCTGCATAACATTATAAAATGTGGTACATTTTGAGTATTTAAGAGTATGCATGTGTCCTATACAAATCTATCCGTATAGCTTCCACGGATTTGAGAAGCTTAACATCTCTGTTATAGGTCGAGAGTCAGTTCGAGGGGAAACATACACACCATACAAAGAAAAGACCACTGAGACGAACATGGATTTACTTCAAACTGAAGGCATTACACAATTCCAAGAGTTCAGTGTGATTTTAAGGCAAATTCTGTTGCGATAAAACCCATGTCACAAGTCAAGGAAGAGGTGCATCAAGGTCATCATAATACACTCATGCAGATGCAGCAGCCAGTAATAAGAAATAGAATGATATCAGCAAGAACAGACTCCGAGTGTAGAGAGGTTTGTGTGTAAAATCATCACATTATATTAATCTCACTCAAAAAGACATTGTTACAGGTTCCACTGCATTCAGCAGCATCACCAACAGGAGACCGTCCACTGGGCCTCTGTGATCTGGATGCTATCTAGAATTTGAGACAAAGGTAAGGTAAGTACTTCAACTGTCGAATAGTACCTGGCATTTCTCAGTGCTGAATTTAGTTCATAACTCTTTGTTTATTGTCTTTGGACTAAAATGAAGTACAAATGAAGACCACTGATAGTATTGTTGGAAAGGCAGGCTTTTAGAGGAAGCCTGATTTGAAAGCAGGGTAGTTTCTTTAATAGGGACAGTGGAGAGACTCTTGGATATCATTCAGTGCTCCTCAAAAGACTACTCACACTTTATACCTGAGGCTGAACACCACATTTGTGCTAATGATCATTATGTCATCCTAAAAACCGCTTTGCTCCCAAAATCTCTCCCCAAACTGTGAGCACATAATAGGACTCTTCCTTTAGGTTCCTTTTGATTTACTGTGTGTTGTGAAACATTTTGACCTGAGTCAAAGGACAAAGTGCCAAAGGTAGAAAATAAACGTTACAAAGATTACTTAGAAACCAGAGTAGGCTACATATTCCCCCAGAATACATGTGGGAATCTCCCCCCCCCCCCCCCCCAAACCTTCAAGTGCACACTGTAATGTAAATAACAAACCCTCGAGTCAAGTCAAGGGAAGTATTGGGGATAATACCTGGATCACCGTCTAACTCTTTGTCTCCGTCCTTTATGAAATACCCAGACATCTAATCTCCTGAGAGTTCGCCACGAGAGGCACCAAGTGATCATGGACCAATGTAAAATGACACTGGGTGTGTAGTATCCACTTATTAAAGAAAACAAACATTTTCTACTTTTAGCCAAACCTCACACACATGCTCTTGTGTCTGTGGAAATGTGAAGAAAGACTAGAGATGGCTTCTAATAGCTGTAATCATCACCACACAAGGAGAATGGCTGATACAGTCTTTTGCATCCACAGAGACATCGGACTGAACAAATAAATGGTGAAGTTCCTCTTTTGCATTTGAAATGCTGCTGTATTTTTAATGTATGTCTTATAGAGATGTATAGTGCATGAGAGAGAGAGAGAGGGTGAGAGAGAGAGACAGAGGGTGAGAGAGAGAGAGAGTGAGAGAGAGAGAGAGAGAGAGAGAGAGAGAGAGAGAGAGAGAGAGATAGTGTGTGGGTGTGTTTGAAGATGGCATCCTGTCATGATAAATAAATGAAGTTCCTCTATTTGTGAGTTATGTTTTCCTGGTCACCAGGGCTCGCTCAGCTTTTAAAAAGCACCAAGAAGCCCACGAGATGACGAATGTGCATTCTCACAGAGCATGGCCTTTAGAAGGAAGATCCCCACAATCAACCACTTCTTTACATCGGAAGGTAAACACAATTATACATGTATATATTTTATGATGACCAATGTTCTAAATGATAACCTTTGATATATTTCCAATCTGATATTACCTAAATATATATATACAGTTAGTGATATAATTGTTTGTGTAGTTTTTTAATCTCTATAAAATACATGGAAGTGTTGCAATAGAAGTAATGGCAGTGAAATGTGTTTTGTAATAATTGTATAAATGCAAATATACCATCACCATTTAAATCTTTTCTTAAGTCACAAGTAGGTGGATATTACAAGGACACTGTAGAATAACATACGCTTCTCATTCTGATTGGTGGCCTCTGTGGTCCCTCTTCAAAGACACAAAATATCTCTGACAGTCTGCATGTATCACACGTAACCCTTGCTGATACAAAGACATAAGTGGCTCAGGGTCTGTCTTACAAAAGCGTTCTTCGTATGAAAATCCCATCTAGCATATGATTAAAATATACTGTATTTGAATGGAATATGAAGTTCCGCCTCAAGACCAATAGTAGTGAGCAAAGCACTCAACTTCATCATCACATGCAAATGAACAACTGAGAGAAGCTTCACACAGGAGCTCTAGCAGACAACACATTGACTCAGAACCATTACATGAAATTCTTCTCATCATTTTGAATGAAAAAGGCAAGAAACATACAACAGCATATGCATATTTTTAACACCATAAAAATCAAATCAAAGTATAATGTGATCATGTTTTTGAGCGCTCGGCCCTGGACACACCATGTCACCCTGTCCTTTAAACAGCTTCAGTGAGTGTGCTGGGGATGAGGTGACATCACACACCGTCACCTTTAAACAGCTTCAGTGAGTGTGTTGGGGATAAGGTGACATCACACACCATGTCACCATGTCCTTTAAACAGCTTCAGTGAGTGTGCTGGGATAAGGTGACATCACACACCGTCACCTTAAAGTAGCTTCAGTGAGTGTGTTGGGGATAAGGTGACATCACACACCATGTCACCATGTCCTTTAAACAGCTCCAGTGAGTGTGCTGGGGATAAGGTGACATCACACACCGTCACCTTTAAACAGCTTCAGTGAGTGTGCTGGGATAAGGTCTGGAGTGGACACACCGTGTCACCATGTCCTTTAAACAGCTTCAGTGAGTGTGTTGGGGATAAGGTCTGGAGTGGACACACCATGTCATCATGTCCTTTAAACAGCTCCAGTGAGTGTGTTGGGGATAAGGTGACATCACACACCATGTCACCATGTCCTTTAAACAGCTTCAGTGAGTGTGCTGGGGATAAGGTCTGGACACACCATGCCACCTTTAAACAGCTTCAGTGAGTGTGCTGGGATAAGGTGACATCACACACCGTCACCTTAAAGTAGCTTCAGTGAGTGTGTTGGGGATAAGGTGACATCACACACCATGTCACCATGTCCTTTAAACAGCTCCAGTGAGTGTGCTGGGGATGAGGTCTGGAGTGGACACACCATGTCACCATGTCCTTAAAGTAGCTTCAGTGAGTGTGTTGGGGATAAGGTCTGGAGTGGACACACCATGTCATCATGTCCTTAAAGTAGCTTCAGTGAGTGTGTTGGGGGTAAGGTCTGGAGTGGACACACCATGTCATCATGTCCTTAAAGTAGCTTCAGTGAGTGTGCTGGGGGTAAGGTCTGTCCAGATGGTGAAGAGGCTGTCCCCATGTTGAGGCTGTTAGGTAAGGACTGGGGAGCTACTGTTGGTGTCACAGACCCAATGTCCGTGTGCCATGTTTGAGTGGAGGGGGACAGTGCATGCTCATCACATCAACATGCCTATTTTCACACGGAGAGAGAACGCTTAAAGGTTCCCTCCCTCTCCTGGCTGCTTCAGTCTCTGGGCTGACATATTACAACTTCTGAAAAACACCGTCTTTAGCATGAAAAAAGTATAAAATGAACCATCAGTAGAAATCAGTAAAATTGTAAACATTTTTTTTTCTCAAGAGAGATTTGTGACAACAGTGTGATGTCATTAGAATGCAGAGGAGGCTATGGAAGATCAAAAAAAGACATTTCATATCTTTCCCATTTGCAGGAAGCGTCAAGACGATACTCCTGGAAAACATTTTCTATATTCCTGGTCTGGCAACTGGTAAACATCTTCACATTTCAGGATGTTACTGAAAAGCTTAAGTTTGTTGGGCCAAAGAGAGAGTTGTGGTCTTTGAGGCCTTAGATCTGGGTCTGCATGGGTACTGTGGGGAGTTTGGAAGTGTACGAATGAGGCGGACTCTGGGGCTTGATGCCTCTGGTTCTCATGTAGTGCAGAAACTGGTCAGGTATCTCCGCCAGGACGTCTTTGGCCAGACGAGCCATACTCAGGATGTGGTTGCCCCGCGGGTCGATGTAATCCCTGAACGGCACAAACTAGACAGAAGGAGAAAAAAGTAGAATTCAAGTCAAAATAAAAAATGTAAACCTCATGTAATACATCAGATTCTATCCTAAAAAGCGACTGTGGTCACGTGGGATTGGGAGGGGAATGAACCTGAACGATGTCCCTCTCTGCAAATCTTCCTCTGGATGAAATCCTCTCTTCATCGCCATCCAGCTCAATCATTTCTGAGGAGACAGATTGATGACATCATATCTCACATTCATCCAGATTGATGACATCATATATCACATTCATCCAGATTGATGACATCATATCTCACATTCCTCCCCAGCTGCTGTACATCATTCTCAATCAAATTAAAAACAGCATTTGCTGGTCATACTGCTGTAAACAAATGTGTATTGCACACATACTAAAATAAGAGTGATGTATAGATGAGTGACTTGTCACTGTAGTCGCATCAACCACACTGCTACTCTGCTTCTCTCTCACACAACCACTGGAACACACACACACACACACACACACACACACACACACACACACACACACACACACACACACACACACACACACACACACTCATTGCATTTGATGATGATCCTTTACATTGATCTCATACATTATGGATGACAGTACATGGTGTGTGTGTGTGTGTGTGTGTGTGTGTGTGTGTGTGTGTCCCATTAAATGTATGCAGTAAAGTAGACACATTTCTACATTTGTATTGCCAAAGCATTTACAAAGTACTGTTAGTAACAGCAATACAAACAGTATTTTCAGTCACAGACATAATACATGGTCATTCCTCCTGGATCATTTTTAAAAGTTTTCTTCCACATCTTCCAATTGGGGGTATGATTTTCAAATGTATTAAAAATCGAATTTGCTAATTTTTTGGATCGGCCTGGAAGAAGTGCACCTCTGAATTGACCTGTTGTGCAGTGACACATACGCTTTCTTCTTTTGGCAGCCATCATGTTTTCTGCCTTTTTTCAATGTCTAGCTTGTGGTCACAGGGTTTGTATTTATCTGTAGTACAGTAAGACCATCATTCTTTTGCCCTAAACTACATGAGTCTTACAACTGCATTTATATTATAATTGTATTGTCTTGATGAGAAATAGGAAGTCATCATTTATTATTGTTGGTAGAAATTTGGTACCTCCAAATGGTCCCTTCAACTTACCCCATACCCCTGAGTTTACACTGTAGGCCAGTTTGTGGAAACCTGTGCTAGTCTACAACCTATTTGTGTAATCTTTTAAAAGAGCAAGAGTTAAGAGTCTGACATTGCATATTTGAATACAGTATTCACTGCCTCTGAGTCTAAAATGGAAGTTGTAAATATAGTTTCTTATATTCATTTGAAGAGGCATCTGGTCATGAAATGACCACAGTATGTTGATGTGGATAGAGCAGTGGACCAAAGCTAAATGATACGTCTCTCTATTTCTCTCCTTCTCTCTCTCCTTCTCTCTCTCTCTCTCTCTCACTCTCTATTTCTCTCCTTCTCTCTCTCTCTCCCGCTCTCTATTTCTCTCCTTCTCTCTCTCTCTCTCTCTCACTCTCTATTTCTCTCCTTCTCTCTCTCTCCCGCTCTCTATTTCTCTCCTTCTCTCTCTCTCTCCCGCTCTCTATTTCTCTCCTTCTCTCTCTCTCTCTCCTCTCTATTTCTCTCCTTCTCTCTCTCTCTCTCTCACTCTCTATTTCTCTCCTTCTCTCTCTCTCTTTCTCTCTCTCTCTCTCTCTCTCTCTCTCTCTCTCTCAACAACAGCAGCGTGCCACTGAAGAACTAGGCTTGCAACTGAAGGGATGTGGTTTCAGTGTGGTTCTTTGATAAGGAATATCTCACATTTCCTTTAGCTTTGCAGCATAGAGCAGCATAAAACACATGGGCAAAAATACACACACACACACACACACACATTATTCACACACACACACACACACACACACACACACACACACACACACACACACACACACACACACACACACACACATTATTCACATCATAGCACCAAATATGACCTTATTCTGAATAAATAGATAAATCAGCCTCTTTACAGGCTAATGACAAAATGTCACACATTAACATGAGGTGCATTTCAATCTCACCATCAAATTCAGCAGGTCCTACTCCAACGATGATTATTGACATTGGAAGACAAGAAGCCTAGGAATACAATGACAAGAAGAACATTACTGAGAGCATATTTCACATGTTTCATATGGATATCAGAACAGACACAGCCCACAGCTAGAGAAGGAGTGTTTTCCGCGTGTATTTAAGTGTCTACTGCCAAATGAGAACAACTTCCTCTCACACCTCGATTTCAAAACACCATAGGGTGTTCTTCTAATCTATTTATTTATTTTTATTTAGTCATTTAGCAGACGCTTTTGTCCAAAGCGACGTACAAGGGAGAGAACAGTCAAGCCAAGAGCAATAGAAAAGCATGGTGTAACAATAAATACTACTTTACATGAGAATTAGAAAAACAACGACCTAGAAAAAAGGAAAAAGAAGTGCAGGAGTGTAAACTAATCTAATCTAATGGATGGGTACAGGGTTTCTCTTTGTTATGGAGTGAGATGAGGAATTGAAATCTATAGCAATGGAATTGTTACCTCTCGTTTGTGGGGGAAATGCGCATCTACTTGAATCTGTGTCTGTAATAACATGTGGCTGTCTGTGCCACTGATGATGAATGATGAATCCTCTAAATGCAAGTGATCCAGTAGTTCATACTGTGTGGGCTTAGAATGAGTTTTCTGGGCTTTTGCTTGATGGCTATTTGTTCTATGCGTATCAACATAACTGTGTACGCTGCCTTTGTGTTGATGTGTTAGTGTAGGCTGGCTAAAGCTATTTCAGATGTTTGATGGCTGGGGAAATGAGGCTGTGGGGTTTGAGTCCAGGGCAGGTTGATGAACAACTCCAATTCAAAAGTAATATCATGCATCAACGTGGGAGGGAAGACTCACATTAACAATAGACTCTTTCGTTTGTGCCATGTCTGAGATGACGCCGTCGGAGATGATGAGGAGGATGAAGTACTCGGAGCCGTCTCTCACAAGGGAAGCATATCTGGCCATAAAGAGCGGAGCGGAGCGGAGAAGAAGGGCCACATCACATTAATAAGAGAAGCCATTCTAAATAATGGAGCATGTGTGTGTGTGTGTGGGTGGGTGGCGCCAGTTTGAACATGCAATTAGTTCTGTCTGAGTGAGTGTGCACCACCTGGGTCTGTGTTCAGGATGGGGGGGAAACCCAGGACACTGGATTGGATTGGACACACTGAGTCATTTACATTTAGTCATTTAGCAGACGCTTTTATCCAAAGCGACTTACATATGTGCGACTTACAATGTATACACATTTTACATTTACACTGATGGCACACTGCACATCAGGAGCAATTAGGGGTTCAGTGTCTTGCTCAAGGACGCTTCGACAGGGAATCGAACTAGCAACCATTCTGATTACTAACCGACTTCTCTACCTCCTGTACCACTGTCGCCCCCCTGTCGTCTCTGGAATGGGAGTAGTGGATGTGGATGTGAAAGACACACACCTGGCTACATGATTGATTACAGGTGAGAAGAAAGTGGGTCCGTAGAGACGCACTGATTTGAGGCTCTGGTAGTAGGCCTCCATCACACCCTCTATTCCCGTGCAGTACGGGTTCTCGGGATTCCCATTCTGGGCCATGGGGGAAAGACAGATCACAAGAAACAAAATGAAGAGTTGTGTCAATGACCGGAGTGTGTGTGTGTGTGTGTGTGTGTGTGTGTGTGTGTGTGTGTGTGTGTGTGTGTGTGTGTGTGTGTGTGTGTGTGTGTGTGTGTGTGTGTGTGTGTGTGTGTGTGTGGGTGTTTGTGTATCTCTGCTTGCAGTATATTAAAATAATAGCCAAACATTTTTCAATAAATTGAGTATTGGCAAGGTACGTATGCTACCATTTGTTTGTTTTAAATGACCAAATGAAGAACAGAAAATCATAATTTATCATAATATATGAGTCATAATTTAAAAAAAAACTTCCTCAGTGAAAATGCTGCTACTTCATAGCCAAGGGACACAATTAACAAGACAGTATGCACTCAGAGAAAAAAATGCTGTCATTGAGATTTTTTCAGCAGAGAGTCTGCAACTGTGACAGCTGCAGAAAGTGTTCCTTCTTTATCATTCCGTGACCGTCAGCAGGCCCCTTGGAATAGGAGCTCACTTAAGTAAATGTTAAATGCTTTAGCTGAGAGTAAGTGCGTATGGAGCTCGTCTCCAGCCTCGGTGCCCTCTGGGCCAATGTGAGCATGGCACACAGAAAGAGACTGTCGCCGTGGAAACTGCATATGTTGAGGAGAAATGAGAGGAACCT
>NC_045154.1:1005000-1015000 GCF_900700415.2 Clupea harengus
CAGGGATGTTTCACACATGTGCGTACATACAGGTGCACACAGAACCCTTTCTCCTACAGCAGGGATGTTTCACACATGTGCGTACATACAGGTGCATACAGTACCCTTTGTCTTACAGCAGGGATGTTCCTGAAACACTCACCCTCCTTTGATATAGTCCAGGAAGGTGACTTCAATGTCGATGAGGCAGGACAGCAATGTCACCTGTCGAGATGGAAATTTGGTAACACTTCCTATTAAGAGTCCGATAGGGGGACGGCATAACACATTTAATAAGCAATGCATATCTCCTTCACAAACACCACATAAACGCTTCATAAATGTTAACACATTTACTGTATGTGGAATCATGTCGAATGGGAATGCTGATCTTGTGAGCTGGAGACTCAGTCAAGCCTACATGCAGTGAGTAAAGAGTGGACTAGCACTTATGAATGCTTACATACAGCTTATGAAGGCATGATGGATGCATTGCTTATGAAGGTGTTATGTAAAGTAGGACCTTGCATAAGAAGTCTTACCAATAATTTCAATTGTTAACATGGACAATTTGTTTTTTCTTTTTTTCTCTTCTACTACTTCTTCCACTCCATTCAGAACAGTCCTATCAGTGGGGGGGAACGTTATTTTTAAAAAAAGTGAACTTACAGTTCCAGAATTCTTGTATTTCTTCTTCTTTTTCTTCTTCCTTGGGTTTACCACCTGTTCAGACAAGTGTATTCAAAGAATCAAGTATCCATGGGTCCGTATGAATGCATATGAACGCTGGGTTACACTGCCATGTCATTGACATTGTTTCATTGCATGCACTTGGTAACGCTATGCTATTGACAAGAATAAGTAGTGAAACCTCTTTGAAAAGTACACAACACCCTTTAAGAAGAGGAAAGGGGCTGCCGTTAATCTACATATAATATATAACAAATGCTAATTGAAGCCATACATAGATGACACAGATTTCAGCGCCATACCATCTAATTACCAAAAGCACAGATGGAAACAATAACAGATTGGCATGCCCTTGTGGCTTCCGCAATGTACAGATAATATATGTATCTAATTAAACATGCAAACAAGAGAGTGATATAAATATCGCCCCATCCCTCTGTCTCACACACACACACTGCACACTATAAACAATCAAGCTAATTGCAACAGGAAACAATTGGAACAGGCTGTGGCCCACTTCAAATGTGTGTGCATATGCATGTGTGTGTGTGCATATGCATGTGTGTGTGTGCATATGCATGTGTGTGTGTGCATATGCATGTGTGTGCATATGAATGCTCGAACACACTAGAAGAGAGTTTGTGAGGGACAGACAGACAGAGTGAGTGAGTGAGTTCTGAGAGAGAGGATGGCAGAGAGATGGTGACTCACCTCATACACATTAAACTGAGATTGGCCTTTGGACAGCTCCCTGTAGCTGGTGCTGAACTCCCCAATGTAGTCGTGACTGGGAGAGGACAAATGAGGAATATAGATGGAGTGTGTTTAGACATGGCGTTTAGAAATGACATCTAGGGTCCTGTGTGTGTGTGTGTGTGTGTGTGTGTGTGTGTGTGTGTGTGTGTGTGTGTGTGTGTGTGTGTGTTGTGGTGCCCCAAGCTGCGTTTGGGTTCCACTTGGTCTAAACGTAGGTGAATTCCCTTACCAGGGCTATACAGGGCAGACTTTAGGACCCTGGGGAGGTGCTCTGGTGACTAGGCAGGTCGGGCTTTCCCTAATTGGAAGCTCACCTGCAGATTGTTTGACTAGTGGCTGATCAGTGCCAATCTAGTCAAACAAAAGAGTTGAAAGAGTCAGCAAGAAGGACTGACGAGCGAGAGAGAGACAGAGGGGAAGGTGCCGGTTGCACTGGGTGCAAGCCGGAAGGTTTACCCCATTTTCTGTTATGTTTGAATACCTTTGTTGTAACTTTAAACAGTTAATAAAGAACGTGCTTTTGGATAATTCCCTTGTTGCGTCTTGCTGAGAGCTGGGCTGCGACAGTGTGTGTGTGTGTGTGTGTGTATGGAGTGTGTTTAGACATGGCGTTTAGAAATTACTTCCATACTTCATGCCTCAACATGTCCTGTGTGTGTGTGTGTGTGTGTGTGTGTGTGTGTGTGTGTGTGCCTCAACATGTCCTGCTGTGATGTCCTTCCCTATTGCCAAAGTAATAACTGGTTCCATAAATAAGCGGACGTGTCACTTAAATGGCCGACTTACACGGCTAACAAACAGATTGAACCAGACAGACAGACAAGACACTTACCCGCCATCTCTGTCCCAGTCATACACCTCAATCTTGATCTCTCTGCAGAGAAATGACAAACAGGATTCATTTACCTTTTGCTCAACAATTATTGAAACTTTCATTGAAATGAATGAGCAAAAAATACAACACTGGACCAGATCCAAGGAGGAATAAGTGGATGCTTGCATCCTAACCTGTCGTAGTCTCCATTGCACAGAACACGGACAGGAATCTTAAACGCCTGCCAGACTGGATCCAGAGTATTCTTCACCACCTCGGTTTTATGGGAGATGGTGAATCTACCCAACACAGACGCACAGCACAAAACAATAAGATCTATAATGTCCTATGTTTTGTGGCTGTTAGAAGCAATACTGACTCAAATGGTAATGAAACATACTGTATGTACAAATCTAGAAACCAATGACCCATGAATGGAGACTGCTAATTTAGCTTGGTCAACCACATTTTCTTTAGAATCACAAGCCACTGAACTGGTAAAGTTAAAGTTAAGTAGTAAAGTTTAATATTCAATACATTCAAGTCTTAAAGACTCATATGAAACTAAATGTGAATTATTAATTGCAATAGCAATAGACATTTAAAACAAGAGAGGCCAAGGACATTCTCACAGATAAACAAAAGATCATATCAATCGCCAAAACCTCAAACCTACTAATTCTGATGTCTTAATTTCCCTCAAAAATAATATTTGTTTTCCATACAACTCTCAGCCCTAATGTCTACGGCTAGTCATTTTAGTCACCTGTCTCTTGAAAACAAACAAATTGGTTAAATGCACAAATGGGGACAAGACGAGAATTTTTTTTTTTCCACGAAAGAAATATAAATATAGACAAATATAGAATAACAATCTGAATACAATTTTTTGTAGATGAAGCTAAATATGTGTAAATATAGCCTAAAAAGAATAAAAGTCTGTCACAGAACCATGCAAGTTACATTCAACAGTAAGACAACAGTAATACAATTAGCATTACGAGATATCTGCAACCTGTTAACATTCCACTTTATATTCTGTCTAGGTGAGGGTTTATGGATTTGGGTAACTCACGATCCGTCTACATTGCTCCGGTAAAAGACGAGGAAGGGATCGGATTTTCCAAAAAAGTCTTTCTTGTCCAGTTTGTTTCCACAAAATTGCAACAGAACAGATTCCTGAAATAACACCCACAAAAGATAGTAAACCGGTGTATCAAGCATCTCAGACATATGATGAAGACATTTCAGAGGAGTCCACAGGCAGCTGAGAGCAGTTGGAATATATATATAGTATATGCATCAAGAGAGGCACCAAACTCAATGAGGATTAAATCAAGTTACTCTGGCCTAAATCCTCCAAGCGGACGGCCATGGCCAAAGTGAAATACAGAATCAGAATCTTTGAACAGATCCCGCCTCAGGAGAGACACAAAGGCCATCTCACATACTGTATCACTGCATGGTATGTCAACTGCACAGACAAGGACAGGAAATCCCTCAGTCAGGTCATAAGGTCTGCGGAGAGAATAATTGGACTTCCACTGCCTCCCCTGGACGACATCTTTAGGACACGCTGCCTCCGCCGGGCATGTGGCATTTTGAAGGATGAGACTCACCCCGCAAACCATCTCTTCACCCTGCTACCCTCTGGCAGGCGCTACCGGGCCAATACAGCCCGCACCTCCAGACTGCAGAACAGTTTCATCCCCAGGGCCATCGCAGAACTAAACAATCACACAACCCTCATACCCTCCACCCAGCACAACTGCACTTTTTTTAGTGGTTGCACAAACAAATTTCGTTGTGTATCTAATGCACAATGACAAATAAAGTCTATTCTATTCTATTCTATCTTGAAGTCTGGAACACCATGAGAACCTACAGGTCTGGATGTCTTACCCTGGAACACCATGAGAACCTAAACACACACACCTGCCCTTCCTCACACACACACACACACACACACACACACACACACACACACACACACACACACACACACACACACACACACACACACACACACACACACACACACACACACACACACACACACACACACACACACACACACACCAAAGGCCATCTTGAAGTCTGGAACACCATGAGAACCTAAAGGTCTAGATGTCTTACCCTGCAGTTGCCCAGTTCCTCTGCGGTGACAACAATGGTTCCACAGTTCTTCCCAGGAATCCCTCTGCAAATAGAGAACCGTGTGTTAAAGCATTAAAGACAGGAGCACACACATGCTGATAATGAAGGCAGACAGTTGGCCACCACACATATCTGATGCTACAGATCTCCCAGGACTGATCTTGATTGAGTTCTTCAACCTGACAGGCGCCTTCTTCAGCTGGAAGCTACTGCCTACTGACTGATCACACACGCACACACACACACACACACACACACACACACACACACACACACACACACACACACACACACACACACACACACACACACACACACACAGCTACTGCCTACTGACTGATCACACACGCACACACACACACACACACACACACGCACACACGCACACACACGCACACACACACACACACACACACACACACACAGCTACTGCCTACTGACTGATCTGAAAAGGAACAACTAGGCTGCACGCGTGAAAGCTTCCCGACTCCAAACACTCTTCAAATGTTTTCTTGAAATAAAGCAATCTGATCTGATGATCTGGGGCATGATGATGGGTTAACCCCAAAGCAGCCGTGCTCTGAAGAGACTATAAATATGAATCGTAAACAGTACAAGACAGTAATGGAACTGTAAGAAACTGTCAAATCTGTTTTAAATCAATAGTTCAAAGACGACCAGAACTGTAGTGCTTCTTTTAAAAAAACAAAAAAGTCCCCAGTGACATTATGATCTTCATCATGGTTGATTGCAGATATGCAAATATGTTTATAATCAGTACACTATCCTAAAATATTCACAGACCAATTAGCATAATGTTTTCATTTTCAGGACAGTAAAATAGGGCAATGGTATAATTGTCATCTGATGAAGAGGATTTTTTAATCACTATGGCATGGCATCTGGATCTGACAGCTATGTTATTAAATACGCAGATATTAACCAAATGCAATGTAGTTTAGCAAAGTTTAGATTCCAACATAATTCAACTGGAAAATCCTTGTCCTTTAAAATATATGTGTTTACCATAAACATTCATTTTTATTATTAAGCTTTATGATGAGAAATATGAAAGATGTCTGCATTCATCACAACTGACAGCTGCAAATAACCATTTAGGACAAAAAGAATGTGATTCCGTTTTCTGTTTTCTGGGTCCGTTGAACGCAGGAGGAGCACTCCGGAATTCAGAGGAAGCACATGTAGGTTCCTGACATGAAATATAGATCGGATAGATCGGATAGTATAGAACTCCACCCTATAGATAATGTTTCACCCTTTTGGCCTGTCTGGTGGGCTTAGTAATGTTCTCCATCGTTCCGTAACACTATGATCAATAACCACTCTGGTTGTTTAGCTGCGACTCAATTTATCAAGCTATTAGGATACACACAAAGCTAGAGCAGAGTAGTATGAATTCTATGCCACAAGATGGGTTATTTCTATTAGAAAATCCAACCTTGCTGCATATCCAATGACAAACGATGCTTCACCTTTCATGAAACTGTCTGTCATGTTTACAGAGGTGTAAAGAGGACATTTTGAACCACGTGAACAAACGCTAGTAACCACCTAAACACAATGTGGAATGGTGGCTGTCAAAAATCATATTATTTGTCATTTACAAATAACAGACAAAAAAAGACCTAAACAAAAAATGCTAAGATCTACTGCCCAGAACATGTAACATTGATATTGATGTGGATGTGCAATGGACTTGGAAAATGTAGAAGCCCATTTACTAAGGTAAAAGTAGATGACTGTTTGCTCAACATGATGATAAATGATCAGTATCCAGGAGCAGTGCAGGGCAGCATACATATTTGAATAGCATCTTGTAAGGGCAAATGTTACACCCAGGATGCTGCGCTCTTCTAGTGAGCGTCGTTTGGCACTGCCGTCTGTGCAAGTACGGCAGTCCAGACTATTCTCATTTGTAGTTCCACGTTGGTGGAATGAACTACCTAGCACTACCAGAGCAGGGGCGTCCCTCTCTACCTTTAAGAAGCTTTTGAAGACCCAACTCTTCAGAGAGCACTTCCCGTCCTAACTGGCACTTCGACTAGTGCGTAACTTGCAATTACAGCAGTTACATTTCTGCACTTCTTTTTTTCTTTTTATTTCATTTTGCTATATTTCTTAGGTAAAGTAGTATTTATTTATTGTTACACCAGGTTCTATTGCTCGTAGCTTGACTGTTCTCTCCCTTGTACGTCGCTTTGGACAAAAGCGTCTGCTAAATGACTAAATGTAAATGTAGCATGCAATGAATCTGGTTCTAAACAGCAGTCAGACATGATTTACACAGTGGTCTACAATAACCCATACCACACTCTTCAACATGTTATGGAATACATTTCAAATGATGCTGTTGCCAGCATTGTCTTAAAAAAAAAAAAAAAAAACATTATACGCTACACTGCCATTTTTTTTTCACTGTCAATTTCCCTGAGAGTGCCATGTAAATGTAGGGATTCCATGAGGGAATATGAATGAGAGCCGACTGACAGAGACTGATGCTGTTATATCATTGAAAGAGAGAGAGGCCTACTCTTACATCATCATCTTACAGTATGCGTCATTCTTCAATAAACCCATTCATGTGTGACCCTTTCAGGAGCACTACAGAATAAACAGGAACAGATGACTGCATCCGTGTGCAAACCCCCCCCCCCCCCCCCCACACACACACATACACACACAAATACAAGACACATCATGAATCATGCATGTACACTAAAGCATACACTCCCGCCCCCACACACGTGCATATGCACACACACACACACACACACGTGCATATGCACACAAACACACACACACACAGAGTCATTAGTAACGGCTACTAATGTTAAACTGCATCTGATTTCTATCATTTTTTTTAAAATGTTATATATAGTGCAATATGTTTTAGAATCTATGTGTATGTACAGTATGTGTACGCATGCAGCTCTGTCTATGGAGAAGCAGCAGCAGATGAGTTTTAGTATTTTAGTATAGTATAGCGTTTTACAGTGTGTGAGTGGGCTCTATGTGTGTTTGCATTGCAAGAAAGACAATGATATAAGTTGAATTGAATCAACTGTATGTCAACAGTGTTGTTGCCTTGGTACCAAGGCAATACCAGGCCTGAGACAAATATACCAATGCTTGTCTTCCTTATGTTTCAGTGGTGCTAACTCAGTACTCCAATCAAAGTTCCTGTCAGCATAGAACTTTGGGAAAGGCCAACGGTAATATGGTGACTATGCTACTACTAATTGGGATAGGAATAAGGCCAGTGTTGCATCCTTTAAGATTCAGTAAATATCAGCTGGGAGGGCTGTTCCAATTTTCAGCGATTTTACCCTGTCTTGTTTTCCAAGAGGGTCTTTTTTAAAGGGTGTACCATAAAGGCAAGTAAAAATGTCTGAAATCCTGAAATAAAAAATGTAAAATACTTTTTGTACTATTTTTTGTCTACTGGATAGCCTGTAGTAGTCACAGCTGTAAAACCAGATGTACTGTATATGTGCGCAACTGACCTAAATATATACTTGAATACTAAAGACACTACAGTCAACATTTATATCTCAAATCATGGACTTTACCACGTCTACTTCCTTGTGTTAGGAACTCAAATCATGGACTTTACCACGTCTGCTTCCTTGTGTTAGGAACTCAAATCATGGACTTTACCACGTCTGCTTCCTTGTGTTAGGAACTCAAATCATGGACTTTACCACGTCTACTTCCGTGTGTTAGGAACCTGTGATAGCTGCAGAGGTGCTTGCACTGTGAGTAGAACTGTATTTCCAAAGGTAACAAGAGCATCTGCTCCTGTGCCTTAACTGGTACCAGGCACTGGCGTAGCCACTAGCAATCATAGACATATAATACATATAATATATGTATAATATATAATTTAATATAATATATAATATATGTATAATATATAATATAATATAATATATAATATATGTATAATATAATATATAATATAATATATAATGTATGTATAATATAATATATAATATATGTATAATATAATATATAATATAATATATAATATATATGTCTATGCTAGCAATGGCAAGTTGTGGGTTGGTTCAAAGAGATCCCACAGAGGCGTGACACACCCCATTATATAAATATAAATAATAATATAATATATATTTATAAATTATATAAATATAAGATGAGGCTCTGGACTTACATCAGGGGTCTCTCCAGACGGCTTCCCAGTGAACCCACCATCTCCCCCAGCGTGCAGAACGCCTGGCCCAGGAAGTCCTGTGGACACACACACATCACCCGGGGCTTCAGAATCAGAATCAGAATCAGAATAGTATTTATTGCCAAGTAGGTTTACACCTACCTGGAATTTGTTCTGATGTATAGGTGCATACAGTAAACATAAAAACATACAAACACAGTAAGTACTACACATAACATAAAACATAAAAACACAGTAAGTACTACACAAACACAATAAGTACTACAATACAAAAAGCAGGGCAGGAGTGCAGTCAAGATGCCAGTCAACACATCAGCAGCCTCATTTCTGCACTGGAGCCAATACATCAGCACCCAACTACATTTACATACATTTACATTTAGTCATTTAGCAGACGCTTTTATCCAAAACGACTTACATATGTGCGCCTTACAATGTATACACATTTTACATTTACACTGATGGCACACTGACTGCACATCAGGAGCAATTAGGGGTTCAGTGCCTTGCTCAAGGACGCTTCGACAGGGAATCGAACTAGCAACCTTCTGATTACTACACGACTTCTCTACCACTGTACCACTGTCGCCCCACACGAACGCCTAAATGAAAGGTTCATCCAGAACACAACCTATCCTTGGAGCATGTATTGGTGTGTGTGTGGCACATCCTCAAGGACAGCCTGACTCTTACCGTTAACGTAATTACTATAACAGATTTAAAGATAATTTTGTAATGTCCTCAAGGCCATTGATTCATAAACTGAAAATGAACTAAAAAACAAACCATAAACAACTATCTAGAGCTCCTTTGTAAAAATGTTATATTTTATTTTCTAACTATACAAAACGCTTTGTTCTCCAGTCATTGACCTTGGTCCAAAAGCCATTGGTTGGGTACTATATCCAGCATCCTGTGGATGAATGGTTGGATGGGTGGATGGATAGAAGTGTTCCCTTTCTCTATTTCGCCCCAACATTGCACAATATCTGCCTCAAATGACATGGTGGGAATAAACACTTGTTTTCCAATACATGGTCAATTAACTTCTGCATTTTTATTATAAAGGGGCTTGTTTATCAGCAGCTTAAGGCATCAGAGAATACAACCCCACAGTGACTTCATAAGCTAAAGGACTTACTACTTCAATATTTGCAGAAAATATTTCATCATTTAGGGTTTTCCGCTAAGCAACTTCTTGATGCAATCCCAAACACATATACAGCCAAATCCCACTCTTGAAGACATTTGACCAAAGATGGCACCAAAGTCACGAGCTGTCCGCTCTGTCACATGAAGGTACACACACTCTCACATAATTCAACACAAGCAGGTCTGCAACAAACCATGAAACAAATGGCACAATAAGGAGTTATGCAATAGTCTCA
>NC_045154.1:1025000-1062500 GCF_900700415.2 Clupea harengus
GCTTATATATGCAAAGATATGTGCCCTTTAATTCCAATCAACATTATGAACAGAAAAATGCCTAGGAGGAAAAACTCCTCCACCCTGGCAATCTGCGAGGCACTTTCATGTTCGGAAGCAATTCTAGGAAAGCGAAGGTAAGCAGCATGCAGAGCACAGAATTCCTTATGAAAGATTTACAGTGCAGTCTCCACAGAACACCACATTCCCATTTGAAATCCCATCAGTGCCCTACCCCATAGGAGGCTTTGGCTCCACATCACTCGGACATAGTCAGAATGCTTCCCATACTGTATATGCTTAAACTACATTTCAGAGGCTAGCATTTGACTTTGCAGATAGATGCCTGATTGAGGAGCACGGCAATAATAATTGCCGTAATAATATAATGAAACATCAAAACTGTTAGAGCAGTTGTGATTAAATTAATATCATGTTCAGTCATTTACTTCTAAGTACACTGATCAGTAAAGTACAGTAAACAGCATACAGGAATATATAATGTCTATATGATTGATGAATCTCTAATGTCACCCTTACCATCCAGGGAAAGTTTGAGGCATTATTGCTGAAACATGCGTCATTGATGAACAGCACTGGCTGCTCCCCTTGCCGTCATTACAGGATTGATTCAATGTAAATATCTGATTGTCAGACCTTTAAACAAGATGGCTGGCGGCGCGACATGGAGATCAGCTGAAAGCCCTGCGCCTTAGAGCTCTGTGCCAGGGGGATGTGGAGTGCATCGTTCTCCCAGCAAGGTAACACAGAAGGAATGGTAAGAATACTGCATCAATCACATTCTTTTTCGTTTTGTCAGTTGCTGAAGAAAAGACATCACGCGGTTAGAAACCAATAAGGTAACTCATATTTTGCTATCAACTGATGCAGCTGATACTTTATAGCATCTTCACCTCACAGTCCCTTTGAGTCAGTCTATTGTAAGATAAATTCAGTTTAGGTATGAATTTATTAACATTCTATTTCTATTAACAATGTATGCCCATTTAACCAGTAACTGAAAAGGCAGTTGGAAAAACAGGTTTCAGACAGAGGGGCCCTAAGATAACATACAAAGCACATGCTTTCAAGTTTAGGATGACCAGTGACATAAATTCCAAGGTCATAGGGCAGCCTGGGCAGGAGACAGATGAGATAGGGAAACTATCTGTAAGAAGGGAGTGGAGATTCACAGAAACTTAATTGTCAGGCCAGAAATTATGACTGAAACATGCAAGTCACAGAGAGGCGTATACGTGTGGGGCCCAGAAAGTACCACCAGTGAAGATTGGACTTATAAACCAATTGTGATCACATGTAAAATTCAGAACGCGTTCTCCAGCCGTGGGTGACAGAGCTATTGTGAGCTCTGCATCTCCGACTGTATCTTGTCCAATCCTAAAACCAGTAAACTCAACTGTATCAAACCAATTGCTACGTTTGGCGGTCCATTACTCTGATTTCTCTGTAAACCAGCACGCAGATAATTTAAACTTAACACTATCCACACCTGTGCACAGGGCAGAGGGTCCAGTGTTCCCACATGAATGGATTTCTTGCCTTGAAAGCGGCGCTCAAACAACCAATACTGACCAACTACTTTCCCACGGTTAAAGATGGTCACAGGGGAAATGACCTTCGGCTCTGATCAATGGGTCTGATGAAGGACTCAAAATAACCCTTGAGAAGAGTCGATGTGCTGATCTGTCACGGAGGCAGATCTGTCTGTAGATGTGCCAGCCATTCTTGTGAGTGGCAGGAGGTAGGAAATGATGAAGTTGCACTGTTTGTTTGTATTGTATTGTATTGTATTGTATTGTATTGTATTGTGTTGTATTGTGTTGTATATTTTGTGTAAGCACACTGAGAGTCACTTTACCAAGTCAAATTCCTTGTTTGTGCAAACTTACTTGGCCAATGAAACCTGATTCTGATTCTGATTCTGATTCTGATTCTGATGAAGGTCGTGTTCAACCATAGGGGCTGCATGCGTCTCCTGATGCATGAAACATGGCAAAAGACCAAAAACAAAGCAGCTCTGAATGCATCATTTAGGAAACCAATGATAAGCTTATACAACAACCAATTTGGGGAAACTGGAGGCATCAGCTATTTGGATTTGAACCTGGGACATGGCGCACTGTCTGTCACAGAAGAGTCATTATGTCTTGAAACCAGATAAAACTGGGTACATGTTGTTCTGGAATATTCAGTGGCCTAAAGTCCCTCTTTGCATTTCTCTCGCATATTCTTTTATAAATGCACTTGCGATGTTCCCTGATTTGTCTGTGACTGGGAGGGAGGACTGCCCTATTTGCAGTCATTATTTTTGTTTAATATCTTCATCTCTGAATTAGGACAGTTAGAAACATTATATAACCATCAAAACCTATTTATCCTGCTATTGAATTCTGGATATGTATAAAATCATACCCTATGCCAACCAAAGACAAAGAGTGTGGGATAAAGGCTAAAAGGAAGAGCTGAAGACTTTACACTGATTTTAGTCCACCCCCTACCTTGGTGAACAGTAAGGTATTGATAGGAGAGAGAGAGCGAGAATGAGAAGCTTCTGGCAAATTGTATGACAGTCTGAGAGCTTCAGTCAATTATTCAATATGAAAGCTTTCAGACACTTAATGGATCAAAAGACGCATATATCGGTATGAGTTATCTACTGGGAACACCTATAGTGACATCAGAGAGAGAAACTCAAGAAACATCTATTCAATCTTCTACCACAGACAGTTTATTTTCAAAAGTCATCCGGATGTCTAAACATCAGTATGTTAGGCCAAATCCATTAGTGAGGAAAGTTTGCGGAAACTGAACAATCTCGCAATCTTTTGCTTCAGGGATGAAAATCTGCAGTTGAAAATAGTGCATAATTAATTGCAATATTTCTGCATGGAGTGATCTTTTCCAACTGTCACGGAACAATCACTGAAAAAACACAGTATTAAAAAGGGCCCCAAAACATTTACATTTTTACAATTAATTGTTTTGTAATGTACAGTATAGTCCCATTAACAATGAGGACTGTCCTTGACTAAACCTTACAGAAACCCAAGGCCAAAACCCTAAGAGAAAACACAAGGCATTCCTGGCAAGGAATAAATAAAAAACCCGTAGCACTGAACCCCACACAAAAGTATGGGCCATCGGTCAAAGGCCATATCAGGTAGGAGAACGATGAGAAGCCAGGTGAGAACAGGGGGAACAAGGTGAAGTGGATACACATACCACAGCATGTACATATGTGCATACACCAGACAGGCACCCGTAGAACACTGTCAGTAGCACAGCGCTACAGACACACCGGTACCCAGGTAGCCGCCCACATAGCAAAAGGCCAGACTGTCAGCTCACTGGATTGTTTCGTGAGTTACAGACAAACAGCTCACCGTTTGGCCACTTGCTTTTAAAAAGTGTGTATAAGTGTGTTTGATAGTGTGAAACTGACTATGCCATGTTTTACCTTGACAGCCTTCTAGTACCATGAACTTCGTCTGTTTAGCAGCTGACATTTTAAATAGACTATGCCAAGGATGCCTCGATTTAGAGATTCCAGGAATTGCTAACATTTGATGTTATTTTCTTAATATCTGTGCACCAGTTACACTAAAGATGATGGTGGTCCCAGAGCGGACCAGATGTGGCACACCACCAGTGGGGGGTGGACCCAAACACACCTGTGGACCGATAAATGTCTTGCAGTTTATGTCAGTTTTGAGTATGACTTGCATAATGTACCAATCATAATAAATGTACGTATTTCAAACAAAACCACAGGTTGATTTTTGTATAAACCTCTTGCATGCATTGCTAATGCTACAGGGTTGTCATTAATTATGTTCCATTCTCCATAGTGGCACAGCAGCAACCTTCACATATTTGTATATGCAAAATATTTCACATATTTAACTATGCATATTTGCTTTTAAGAATGAAAGGAGTCTGGATGTGTATGACTCCTTCATGCTAACATCTTGATGTGAACAAGGTCAGAATGCCTTGTCAGGATGAGTAAAAGTGAGTATAACTGAATTTAACTGGGTAGGCCTAAATATGATTCTTTAGAATTGACTCATCTTTCAGATTCCAGTAGTAAGTCTTAGACTCTATGTGACAGGCAGGCCAAACTGATACTTACAAGCACAGGTAGCCATGTGATTCACCAAGACTGCTACTGTGAGGTTTATAATCCACTTATTTCAAGTATGACAGATGCAGCCAATATATAGCTGCTCTTGGTATAAACCACGAGATGACTGGTTGTTGGAAGTAAGTTATGTGAGCAGTGTTTCTTTAACAAGTGCTTTTAGGTGTTCTTTCCTGAACCATCAATCTCACCCTCAGTCACATCTCAGGATTTACAAGACGTGTAGCCTACTGACTAGGTTCACAAACAATCTAGTAACTTCGGCTATTCATACAACACTTAACATAGCCTACATTTGTGTCGCGAGGCATGGAGTAAGATGACAGTACGGTGCATTTCATTTAAAAAAAAATACACGCTCTAATCCTGAATAGTTCTAACAGCTGTTACAGACATGATGCACTTGAGCGCGTGATGTTCAGGGCTCCGGTGGACCTGAGACTGCGGCTGACTGTAAGCGCGTAAGAGTCTTACGAGGAAAGAGCGGGCGAGACCCCGCTATGAGACGCCAACCTCCGGGTAATGCGGTGCCGTCCGTGAATCATCCCTAATGCCTTTTCTACTGACTTCATGTCATGGCCAATGTACTGTAGAGCGTCAATGAATTCAAAGTGCCCTCAGCCACAGCTCACATGCACCCTACAAGGAGGTTAGTTCGAGTGTCCGCATCGACTTAGTTGAGTAATTTAGGCGAAAAATGCTTAAAAACTTAGACAAATCAAATGTATTATTACTGAATATATTAGGTATATAGAACACAAAATAAAACAGCACGCGTTTGGGGTGAACGGTAGAAAACTTCAAAATGCAATAATGTGGCACTCGCTACACGGACACAAAATTCCTTCATCATCTAGGCTACACATTTTACATTCATCCGAGATAGCAGTTTTGCTATTCTATTTCATATATCATCTATACCTATGTCATCAAACCATATATACAGAGACGTGATGTTTCCCACCAGTGTAAAACTGACTATTACGGTAGAAATACTGTTGAGCATGACAGCTTGCTAAAATTGAATCTGCACGGCACTGCTTGGCCAGCACACCGAAGACGTTAATAACTATAGGACGCTCCAGCACACTCACCTGCACGAGACTGTGATTTCAACTTTGGTGGCGGGAATGGCAGCCGTTAGCGGATCGAATTCCCCTATAGACGCCATATTCATGAAGCTGTTCATAGTGGAGCTACGTCTCATATCCGACATTTTTGCTCAAGTTTAAAAAAAAAAGCCAAAACAAATCTTGCAGATTCGCTCTCTCGATGGTGACCTGGTGAGTGCGAGCGACAGTCTCAGAGCATAGTGCGCGCGGAGGGGAGTCACCCAACTACACTCGCGACGTCACCCGGACTCAGTCGACCTCATCTTAATTAAAAGAGAGAGATGCCGCGTGGGGAAATGCCAGTGAATAACCCTGCAGACACCTTTATATGTGTGGTGGAATGCCATGTACATCTATAATTGAAAGAAGACTTCTTATCCGACATGAAATGTAACCCCGCTTCTGCCTCATTGCCGCTGTTTTGGAACTTCTTTAATAAAAAGCTTCTCAACCATTGCCCAGAATGGTTTCTGCAGATGTAAGATCCATGTCACACGAGGTTTTTTTTGTAGTTGTTGCTGAAGAACAGGCTATTCACTTTGATTGCAATTACTGGAAAGTACATAAAAACACTACTCTACAAGTATACCTAAAGTCTGTGTTTACCTCCACTCATCAAATCGTTTTGTGAATGAATTGTATGCACTGAGATCATTATTCAGCAGTCCACAGTGGCAACTCTAAAACTTACCTTTGACATGGCAAAAAAAATTGGATGCCGGTTTGGTGTATTTTGTGTGGACAGACAGGATTCCCTTTACGGATTGTATATCATCGATCAGAACATATAATGTCCTTCAAGTTGCTTTGAATGAGGCCAAGGTTTTACTCCATCGGGACATTTAGTTCTTGTTCTACTAACAGTGACAGAAAAGGCTGGTTGGCCCTTATATACACGGCCCGGTGAGCTCATGGGCACACACGCTTCAGATCAGTTCGATTCAGAATGCCGACTGGGCTCTCATATCTATGGTATGCTGCTGTCATCGTCATGACAATATGGGGTATACTGTACTAAATCACATTCATCATACGTTTGACATTGCTCAGTCATGTAGTAATAATATTAATAGTCAATTGTTTGCTAAACTTGTTATTGAGTTATAGCTTGCAAAAATATATATTTTTTTCTCAACTTGATGCCAGGTCCGTGACATAATGCCATGAAACATTTATTCACACCGGAGTTTCAAAACAATAAAAACATGTTTAGTCTTGTTTTATTTCAGCATAGCTGTTTGGATAGGCACAGAGAATTGTCTCCCTGAGAAACAAAAGCGAAGTACATCCAGAAACGATAAATATTTTACAGTTCATACACTTGCAGAGCAGGCCACGGCACAAAATAAAACTCACAAAACCAGCCATGAGCGAAGGCCTGTGTTTTCCCCTGCACCAGTGGCTTGTGAGTGTGTGGTACGAACGTGGCACAAACACAGCTCATGATGACCTTAAAGCTAAAATGTATAATTCACTGTAATCATGTGTTGCGGGGTTATGATGAGTCATTATGCATGAAGATGCAAGCAAGTCTTTTCAGAAAAGTGACTCATAAAAGGCATCCTTTCATTTTAAAATAAATATATTCTGTAAATCTTCTAAAAATGAATGCAGAAAAAGGCAGCCGTTAGAATGAAGGAGTCATACACATCCAGACTCCTTTCATTCTTAAAAGCAAATATGCATAGTTAAATATGTGAAATATTTTGCATATAAAAATATGTGAAGGTTGCTTCTGTGCCACTATGGAGAAATGGAACACAATTAATGACAACCCTGTAGCATTAGCAATGCATGCAAGAGGTTTATACAAAAACCAACCTGTGGTTTTGTTTGAAATACGTACATTTATTATGATTGGTACGTTATGCAAGTCATACTCAAAACTGACATAAACTGCAAATCTAATGCATCAAATTAAAACTGGAAGATATGATGATAATACTGCCATCCAGTGGTACTTATTTGAGTGCTGCTTCATCAGAAAGGCATGGTCCTCCAAGACTGCAGATCTGTGATGTAAATTCTAGTTCCTTTTAGTGAATCAGATCATTTAGCTCAGTTAACCAATCACAGATGGCTCTTTTGGCTTTTTCGTATGCATGTGTATATATCAGGGGTATACGATATCATAATACGTTTAAATATAGCTGCAAGCAGTGATCACCGGGGTCCTGGTAGAATGTGTGAACTGGCCCAAGTGGCGAAAGGATGAATTAATCACTGAAGATAGATCAAACCATGTCAAAGCAACAGAGGAAAGCATTTAGGTTGCTATAGTAATATGTTGTGACCGATTTATTTTAAATTGGGCAAATAGCTTCAATATGCCGTTATGAATTATCCTACAAAAATGTAATTGAGTTTTGAACCTTGATATCACAAGCATGTATTGACTGCTGAATTTGTTGAGCAAGCCAAATGGAACTTCAAGAGATGTGAACAAATGTAGCCAAGTATGAGCATACCAAATTTAAAAATGTTAATTGGTTCTCGAGATTGAAATGTGTCAGTTGCAGCTCCCCCTATGAACACAATTTCACTAAATGTGTCGTGCATCCAAAAACTGTGGTAGTGATGCAGCGTGTCGTATGTCGTCAAGGGTGAACCTTTCCATCAGAAGATAGTGTCTAGTGAAGCGCTAGATTTACATCAGAAGATAGTGGCTAGTGAAGCGCTAGATTTACATCAGAAGATAGTGGCTAGTGAAGCGCTAGATTTACATCAGAAGATAGTGGCTAGTGAAGCGCTAGATTTGAACCTTTCCATCAGAAGATAGTGGCTAGTGAAGCGCTAGATTTGAACCTTTCCATCAGAAGATAGTGTCTAATGAAGCGCTAGATTTACATCAGAAGATAGTGTCTAATGAAGCGCTAGATTTACATCAGAAGATAGTGTCTAATGAAGCGCTAGATTTCCATCAGAAGATAGTGGCTAGTGAAGCGCTAGATTTACATCAGAAGATAGTGTCTAATGAAGCGCTAGATTTACATCAGAAGATAGTGTCTAATGAAGCGCTAGATTTACATCAGAAGATAGTGGCTAGTGAAGCGCTAGATTTGAACATTATTCACTAGGTGGCGCTGCTCCACAAATGAGTCGTATTGAGTTAGGGTCATGCACCACTTAGAGGCCAACTTGCCATAAAAAAAATCATCATTTTTGCCAAAAAGGTGAGCTATTGCCTAAAGACTACTTGGAGCCCAGCCCACTTCAGGGGACACACAACACAACAGAAACCTCTGTATCAGTATATGATATCATTGAAAAAAAATATCTTTGACAAACACTATATGACTGGCAAAGGCAGTTGTGTTAATATCGACAAAATTACCATTTTTATAAAAATTGGCATTTTATAGGTTGAAAATGGCTCAACATGCCATCTACGCTACTGTTTAAAATCATCAAAGTCCAATCCCAATGTAGATTTGAATGGTTGGTACATATCTACCTCATGATAAACATAGATTTGAATGGAGTAAACTCTATTTAACTCCATGCAGTGGTGGAGTTAGGCTCAGGGCTGGGGATGAACTTATACTTTAAAACATCAATAAGGAGTTCTGCAAAAACCTTGCAAACACCACCAACTGATAGTTGATACTGATAGAAGCTTGCCAACACACTTACTGGTGTCTTTTGACAGTATAGCTGGCAATGTCATGCTGTGAAAGCTTTTCTTCCATTTTTGCAGGGTGTTCCAGCCTGGAACACAGAACTACATAGGGCATATCCTGGATGGTTAGTGGGAAAGTCATAGGTGTTTATCTGTCCTTCACATGACCATATGCTATCAAAATTAATTTGAGGATGGTACCAAAACTAGTTGCCGGCATACCTCAAAAAGTGGCAAATTGTTGCATAGTGTTACTTTAAATAGTTTGATATCGTACTTAATCCTCTAATAAGAAAATATTAGTTTATATTTAGAAACTATTGAAATATCTTTGAACATCAAGATACAGTACATTACAAAGCATCAGACAACACCACTGGAAGAAATTGACCAAACCTGTTAAAATCCTTAATTCCCCTGTTAAGTAAGTTTATATGTTTATATGTTTTATGTCCTATGCACCAACCACACCAAGTTCATTTCCTGTATGTGTAAATATACTTGGCAAATAAAAAGACTTCTGATTCTGATAATAATCCTGTTTTGTTGCAGGCTATATAACTTGCAGCATAGAGAGAAATGTGGTTTTTAATATGGTATGCAAGAAATATGGTGTCTAGCTAGAAAAACATTCACTTCTGTTCTTTGCTTTTAAACAGGTCTAGGAGAGACGGCAGGTCGCAACCGATGATCTTCTCGGCTGACCGAATGATCCGCTGCAGTCTGCCTTTGTCCTTGGCAGTAGAGGCAGCAAACCAGATGGTGATTGATTAGGTGAGGATGGACTCAATGATGGCTGTGTAGAACTGGACCATCACTTTCTGCGGCATGTTGAATTTCTTCAGCTGCCGCAGGAAGAACATCTTCTGCTGGGCCTTCTTGATGGTGGAGGTGATGTTCTCCGCCCACCTAAGGTCCTGTGCAGTTATTGTTCCCAGGAATCTGAAAGACTTCACAGTGTTTACTGGGGAGTCACACATGATGAAGGGGACGGTTGGGGCTGGTCTCGTCCTGAAGTCTGCTACCATCTCTACTGTCAAGGCGTTCAGCTCCAGGTGGTTCTGGCTGCACCAGAAAGCCCGGCTGTCGACTTCCTTTCTGTTCCTCGTCCCCATTGGAGATTAGTCCAATGAGGGATGTGTCATCCGCAAATTTCAGGAGTTTGACAGAGGGGTGGCTAGAGATGCAGTTGTTGGTGTAGAGGGAGAAGAGTAGAGGAGAGAGCACACAACCTTGTGGGGCTCCAGTGCTGATGGTCCGGGGCTCAGAGACAAGCTTGCCCAGCCTCACGCGCTGCTTCCTGTCTGACAGGAAGTCAGTGATCCACCTGCAAGTGGGCTCAGGCACGCTCAGCTGCGTTAGCTTGTCTTGGAGGAGAGCTGGGGCTAGTTATCAAAGCTATGGCACTATGACAGAAGATAAATCATCAGCAAAACATTGCTTGGGCAAACAGAACTTCCCCAGTGAAGTGAATTAGTCTACTTAGCCTGCTTAAGGTTGAAGTGAATTAGTCTGCTTACCCTGCTTAAGGTTGAAGTGAATTAGTCTGCTTACCCTGCTTAAGGTTGAAGTGAATTAGTCTGCTTACCCTGCTTAAGGTTGAAGTGAATTAGTCTACTTAGCCTGCTTAAGGTTGAAGTGAATTCGTCTACTTAGCCTGCTTAAGGTTGAAGTGAATTAGTCTAGTTACCCCCTGCTTAAGGTTGAAGTGAATTAGTCTACTTACCCTGCCTAAGCTTGAAGTGAATTAGTCTACTTACCCTGCTTAAGGTTGAAGTGAATTAGTCTACTTACCCTGCCTAAGCTTGAAGTGAATTAGTCTACTTACTCTGCTTAAGGTTGAAGTGAATTCGTCTACTTAGCCTGCTTAAGGTTGAAGTGAATTAGTCTAGTTACCCCCTGCTTAAGGTTGAAGTGAATTAGTCTACTTACCCTGCCTAAGCTTGAAGTGAATTAGTCTACTTACCCTGCTTAAGGTTGAAGTGAATTAGTCTACTTACCCTGCTTAAGGTTGAAGTGAATTAGTCTACTTAGCCTGCTTAAGGTTGCTAGCATTTACGGTCATATCATATCAAACAAACCCAGAGAAGGCTTTGTTCACTGATGTTTCCGATACTCTCTCCTTGTAGAAATAGAACAAATTAGCTGATAATGGGTGATAATCAAAAAGAGAGTTGCTATTTGTTGCCACTTAGGAGGATAAAGCTCAGAAACAACTTTCACAGGAAATGATCATGATTGGATATAATCAGCTTCCTCCCCATACTGTCTAATGGGAGTAAGTGGGTGGATTTTGTGACTTGCGTTGGTCAATGAAATATACAATAAGATATGGGCCTGTTTCCACTGATGTATTTGTTTCGGTTAAAACACAAATGTCCTGTTTAAGGGTCATTTTTATATTTTTTTTTATATTGCGACCGGCAAGTTTGTAATTTATCCGATTTCTATCAATTCTACCAGGCAAAAACTTTGCAACCCCCTCCCCTCTAGACACACAAGTTGGATTTCAACATTCACCTAAAAAAACTGTCTCATTGGAAGACATTACAATATTGCTGCAGGACATCTTTCACATTATTTGTTGTATGCGGCCCTCATCACCCTGGGCTAATGACTGCTGGGACAATTAAAGGGGCCCAAAGTATATTGTGTTAAAGGGGACATATTATGCTTTTCTGGGTTTCCCCTTTCCTTTAATGTGTTATATGGCTTTTTGTGCAGATAAACGGTCTCCAAACTTACAAAGCCCAAAGTCCACGCCAGAGGGAGTAACTCTCTCCCACAGAAACTACTTTTCTCAGCTGCCTGCCTGAAACGCCTCGTTGGAATTCCAGCCCTTTTCTTTTGTTACAAGATGACGTAACATAGTCGTTATTGCCTGCCTAGCTGACCAATCAGAGCACACTGGGCTCATTGGGAGGGTGGGCTTAAAGACACAGGAGCTCTAACAGAGCATTTCAGCCAGAGGGTGAAAAGAGAGAGAAAAATTATGTGTTTTTGGAACATTGAAGCATGTAAATCTATTCATTCAAGTAGACCCAAAAATGTAATTATGAACATTGAAAATGAACACAACAGGTCGTCTTTAAGAGGCTGGAGAGAGCCTGAAGTTAATGCATTCTTTGCCCATGCTAATTTCATACAGGTCACTGCCACATTTTAATTTGAGAGGTCACTGGCTCATTCGGCAATACTGTCTCTTTAAATGGTGAATGCATGAAAGTTATAGATGTCTTACAGATGTCCTCATGTTTATGGTCCATAGCTGAAACTTCCTGCACTTTCCATGTTTATTACATCTATTGGCATGTCAAAACAATATATATTTCAAGCAGGCAATGACACTAACAGACCATTATTAGTTCATCACATGTTTGAAGGGAAACAGCCTTTTGGAAAAAGCTATAATTTGTATCTTTGCCTTTTGACATTTTTTCCAAGCATTGTTTGTTTTAAGAGATTTTTTTTTTATTTAATCGTAGAGTCAGCTAGCTGCATTGAAACAAAGAAAATACAATTCAAATACAATTCAAATACATGGATCAGTATGGCGGCATTATGCAAAATAAATACACTGGTTTTGACAGATGCCATTTAATTCAAGTAACTGACATTGTTAGAGTTCAACTTTGTGGACTGCCTACTAAAACAGAAAAAAATCAGGATTCTGACATACATAAATACATACATGAAATCCACTCTATGCACACTAAACAGGATTGCTCTATGCAGGACAGAGAGCAACCCCTACTGTGAACACAGAGACTAGAGTGCTCCTACAGTGCAAGTCAGTGACGGTCATTTCCCAGACCTGGTTCATCAGTTGCCAGAATGTCTAAATTCTTGATGAATTCCAAATTGACTGCAAATTGTTTAAGACCTATGGTTAGTACAGGCATACACAGCATCAGTCATATATTTGAACAGTTTTAAAAGTTCACAGGTGCAAAGTTCCAGTACTCATCTAAAAGACAAACACAGAGCCAGTGACGATGATGTCAGCTAGTGCACACAGCAGTTATAACATGAACCAGGTTTAAGCTCAAGGCTGCTCTACATTATTAGGTGTACAGGCACAGGAATGCTCCTCTGTCCTTCGTTTGTTCATACAGTACAGTGTGCCTTCGAGTTAAGGCCACCCAACTTGCCTTCTAAAAGGGAGCCTTCTAAGGTCGCAGGTTTAGAGTTAGACTGTAGCAGCAGAAACATTAATTCACATGAGAGAGAGAGAACGTTTGCCAACACGGAGTAATGCCAACTTCAAATGACAGCGAGTCAGTGAGTCACAAAGTGAGAGTGAGACGATGTTCTACAGGGACGTGCAGTGTGTGTGGGGGAACAACTAGAAGCTAGGTGACACTACACAGGAAAACCTTTCCGTTGATTGGGGTAATACGCTACTCTACGGCATCATTTTGATCATGGCATGGATGACAAAGAGCTTTTGGCAAGCATCTGTAGGTACCGACAACGCAAGACCACAGAGGCACATGTTAAGGGTATGGTGAATCCAGCCCCATTCCCACAAAGCTATTTTTCAATTGCTTGCAAACTTGCCTCCATGTTGAAATATCCCTAACGCATAAGTGTCCAGACTGGGAGGGACTGCTCTGAGCGGCTGCAGGCTATCCACTCGTCCACATCCTCATCCCCATTAGTCCCAACTGCATCACAAGTGGGGCTTGACACGGTGAACATCAGCTCAAATACAGACAGTGCCATGGAGCAATATTGAGGCTTTTCTTTTGAACGTGCTAGAGAAAACGAGCTACAGTAGCACAGTCAGAGTGGAACAGACCCAAGGGGGCAAAACAGAAGAAGAAGCCACGTCTTAAATGAAATGAGAACTGCAGTCTCCTTTCTGTGTGAAGAGATCAGACTACATAGTATGGAGGTCAGCTCCATGACCACAACAAAAGAGGATGTCATGTGATACACGCGTAAAATATGATCCAGAAGCTGCTGCTGCTGGGGGTCAAAGTGCAAATGGCCACGCTGGCCTCTGCCCACCCCCTCCGTGACGGAGAGGAGGCGGCGGCATCCTTCCTAGCTGGCAGCAGCCTCGTCTGTGTTTTCCATCACATCTGAAGCGGCATCCAGAGACCCTCTTGCTCGCCAGATCTTTACAGTCCGATCACTGCCAACACACAAGGTCATGACGTTAATGTTGATGAGATACTGATAAGACTAATAATCCTGAAACACAATCAGATCCATGATGTTAATGCTGATTCCTACTGATAAGACTAATAATCCTGAAACACAAGGCCATGACGTTAATGTTGATGAGATACTGATAAGACTAATAATCCTGAAACACAATCAGATCCATGATGTTAATGCTGATTCCTACTGATAAGACTAATAATCCTGAAACACAAGGCCATGACGTTAATGCTGATGAGATACTGATAAGACTAATAATCCTGAAACACAATCAGATCCATGATGTTAATGCTGATTCCTACTGATAAGACTAATAATCCTGAAACACAAGGCCATGACGTTAATGCTGATTCCTACTGATAAGTAGCCTGACGATGTCATACTCATAATTCTAGTCAGAATATGAGTCTGATACCGGTCCATTGGGCTGTGATTATGGGGCGTGTTTCAACCGAACCAGGAAAAAAATGCCAAAGTTTAATGTATCAGCTGGCCCCTTGGTCTACGTTATGGTCATACTACGTTGCTCTGATTGGTTCTAGATACATCCAATTGAGCGAAGAGGCATTTTTCTTCCTGGTTCGGTTGAAACACGCCCCATAATCACAGCCCAACGGAGCGGTATCAGACTGATATTCTGACTAGAATTATGAGTATGACATCGTCAGGCTAACTGATAATCCTGAAACACAATCAGATCCATGATGTTAATGCTGATGAGATACTGATAAGACTAATAATCCTGAAACACAATCAGATCCATGATGTTGCTCACTGTTCAGTAGGCCCATTTCAAGACATTGGACATTGAAATGTGGAGAAATGTTTATGTAATTTGGAGGTCATATGAAGTGTATTCGAGGTCATATGATATGTATTGGGGGTCATATGAAATGTATTGGGGGTAATATGAAGTGTATTGGGGGTCATATGAAGTGTATTAGAGGTAATATGATATGTATTGGAGGTCGTATGAAATGTAATATGAAGTGTATTATAGGTCATATGAAGTGTATTAGAGTATATGTATGTAATATGTATTAGAGGTCATATGAAATGTATTGGGGGTCATATGAAGTGTATTGGAGGTCGTATGAAGTGTATTAGAGGTAATATGAAGTGTATTGGAGGTTATATGAAATGTATTGGAGGGAATATGAAGTGTATTGAAGGTAATATGATATGTATTGGAGGTCGTATGAAATGTAATATGAAGTGTATTATAGGTCATATGAAGTGTATTAGAGTATATGTATGTAATATGTATTAGAGGTAATATGAAGTGTATTGGGGGTCATATGTAATGTATTGGGGGTCATATGAAGTGTATTGGGGGTCATATGAAATGTATTGGGGGTCATATGAAATGTATTGGAGGTCGTATGAAATGTATTGGAGGTAATATGAAGTGTATTAGAGGTTGTATGAAATGCTTCTGTCTGTGTGTGTGTGTGTTCCTACTCACTCGGAGGCGGTGAACAGAAGGCTGCTGTTGGTGGAGATGCCGTTGATGGGGCTCTCGTGCCCCTTGAGTTCACCCAGTGGTGCCAGGGTGTCCGAGTGCCACAGCTTCAGCACGCCCCCTCGGCAGCCACTCAGCAGCGCTGGAGACCCGGGCACCACGCCGAGGGCACACACCCAGTCCCGGTGGGCATTGGGCACCTGCTGTAGCCACAGAACACAACACACACCAACATGAGCGCTCTACCACAGAACACAACACACACCAGCATGAGCGCTCTACCACAGAACACAACACACACCAGCATGAGCGCTCTACCACAGAACACAACACACACCAGCATGAGCGCTCTACCACAGAACACAACACACACCAACATGAGCGCTCTACCACAGAACACAACACACACCAGCATGAGCGCTCTACCACAGAACACACAACACACACCAGCATGAGCGCTCTACCACAGAACACAACACACACCAGCATGAGCGCTCTACCACAGAACACAACACACACCAACATGAGCGCTCTACCACAGAACACACAACACACACCAACATGAGCGCTCTACCACAGAACACAACACACACCAGCATGAGCGCTCTACCACAGAACACAACACACACCAGCATGAGCGCTCTACCACAGAACACAACACACACCAGCATGAGCGCTCTACCACAGAACACAACACACACCAGCATGAGCGCTCTACCACAGAACACAACACACACTAGCATGAGCGCTCTACCACAGAACACAACACACACCAACATGAGCGCTCTACCACAGAACACACAACACACACCAGCATGAGCGCTCTACCACAGAACACAACACACACCAACATGAGCGCTCTACCACAGAACACACAACACACACCAGCACATATACTGTCAACATGAGCGCTCTACCACGCTGTGGTTCTACCACAGGATACATAACCAAGTATTTGTCTGTCAACCAATTTAAGAGCCTTTTAGATAATGCCTCAATGCTGTTGTTTTAAATGATTCTCTGATTTAATTTTTTTACTTTATGTTATTTTATTTATTTTTTTTATACTTAATTTCTGAGTTGTTTAATGTGTTTTTTTTATTTATTTTGTCTGTTTTGTTTTGTTATGGTTTGTTTATTTATTGTTCTTCTGTACTATGTAGCCTCAATCAGGGCATTGCTGCAAAAGAGCCCTGTGCTCAGTCAATTCTCCCTGAATAAACAATGATGATGATGATGATGATGATACAGAAACATGCTCCTCATCAGTGCAGTTCTTCTGCCAACTGTAGACAACGCAAATCATGTGGAGGAAAGAGAGTCTCCAATGATGGTCAAACCATGACACCATACATACCTGATACTCTTTCTATCGAAAGTTTTACATTTGGATAGGAGAAAAATCTAGGACTAATTACATTTTTACATTTAGTCATTTAGCAGACGCTTTTATCCAAAGCGACTTACATATGTGCGACTTACAATGTATACACATTTTACATTTACACTGATGGCACACTGCACATCAGGAGCAATTAGGGGTTCAGTGTCTTGCTCAAGGACGCTTCGACAGGGAATCGAACTAGCAACCTTCTGATTACTAAACGACTTCTCTACCCCCTGTACCACTGTCGCCCCCAGAGCAAAGTGTCTGTCTCTCTTTCTTACCTGCAGTAGATCCTTCCGGTCCAGTGGTCAAACCATGACACCATACATACCTGATACTCTTTCTATCGAAAGTTTTAACATTTGGATAAGAGAATAATCTAGGAATAAATCCCAGAGCAAACTGTCTTTCTTTCTCTCTTTCTTACCTGCAGTAGATCCTTCCGGGCCAGATCCCACTTCTTAATGCCGTTGTCCCTGGAGCCGCTGAAGAGGCAGTCCCCCCGCACCACCAGGGACTCGATGCCGTCGTAGTGAGGCGGCTCGAAGTTGTGTGTGGGGCTGAGGTTCCCCTGGGAGCCCTCCGTCACATCAAACATCTGGAGTAGAACAGAACACACACACACACACCACACACACACACAGACAGAACACATCAAACATCTGGAGGAGAACAGCAAACACCAGTGAGAAGTCAAATCAATCAGCACAGACCACACCACACCACACACACACAACCAGACCACACACACACACACACAGACACACCCAGACAGAACACATCAAACATCTGGAGGAGAACAGCAAACACCAAGGGGGAAGCAGCAGCAGTGAGAAGTCAAATCAATCAGCACAGACAGAACACACCCACACACACACACACACACACACACACACCACACACACACACACACAGAACCACACCACACACACACACACACACACCCAGACAGACCCACAGCACACACACCCAGACAGACCACACACCACACACACACACACCCAGACAGAACACACCACACAGACACACATACCACACACACACAGACAGACCCACAGCACACACACGCACACACACACACACACAGAGACAGAACCACACCACACACACACACACACACACACACACACACAGACACACACACACACACACACACACACACACACACACAGAACACACACACACACACACCCAGACCACACACACACACACACACACACACACACCACACACACCCAGACAGACCCACACACACACACACAGACAGAACACACCACACACACACACACACACACACACCCAGACCACACACACACACACACACACCCAGACAGAACACACCACACACACCCAGATAGAACACACCACACACACACACCACACCACACACACACACACCCAGACCACACACACACACACCCAGACAGAACACACCACACACACCCAGATAGAACACACCACACACACACACCACACCACACACACACACCCAGACCACACACACACACACCCAGACAGACCCACAGCACACACACCCAGACAGACCACACACCACACACACACACACACCCAGACAGAACACACCACACAGACACACATACCACACACACACAGACAGACCCACAGCACACACACGCACACACACACACACACACACACACACACACACACACACACACACACACACACAGAGACAGAACCACACCACACACACACACACACACACACACACACACACACACACACACACACACACACACACACACACACACAGAACACACACACACACACCCAGACCACACACACACACACACACACACACCACACACACCCAGACAGACCCACACACACACACAGAGACAGAACACACCACACACACACACACACACACACACCCAGACCACACACACACACACACACACCCAGACAGAACACACCACACACACCCAGATAGAACACACCACACACACACACCACACCACACACACACACCCAGACCACACACACACACACCCAGACAGAACACACCACACACACCCAGATAGAACACACCACACACACACACCACACCACACACACACACCCAGACCACACACACACACACCCAGACAGAACACACCACACACACACACCCAGACAGAACCACACCACACACACACCACACACACCTTGATGTAATGGTCTTTAGATCCACTGAAGACCAGGTCCTGAGCATTACTAGTCTGGTCCACTGTCAGACACATGACTGGACCTAAGTGACCGGTAAGCTTTCCTGTAGACACAAACCTAGGGGAAACGAGTGAGAGATGAGGAGATGGAGGAGATGGAGAATTGGAAACAGAACTAAATAAACAGAACACATGTCCATCCCTGACCAAAGATGGACAGTTCACTTCACTTGGTCCCCGGGCGCTACAAGCTGCCCACTGCTCCTGGGGGGTCCTTGAGGAAGGACGGTCCAGGATGGGAAAAATGCAGAAAATAAATTCACTGCGACCTCAGGCCTACGTGTGTGTGTGTGTGTGTGTCCTGTGTCGGCTCTATATATGCACGTGTGTGTTCCAGGGTGTCGTATGTGCCATTAAAAACCTGACAAAGGTCTTAATTATTATTATTATAAAGAACTAGATGACCAGCTGGTTGTGTGTGTTCACCTCCTCAGGTCCCACATGCGCACAGAGTTCCCTGCGGCGGCGTAGAGCACGGAACCCGTGGGGTTGAGGGCAATCTGGTTGATCTGGTTCTCCCCCGCGGGGATGGACACGGTTCTGTTGGTGTTGCCTGCGCAGACATCACTGGTGCTGACCTGACCAGAGGACCTGTGAAGGACACACACACACACACACACACACACACATAAGCCCCTCCTCGGATGGTTTATGAAGGACACACACACACACACACACACACAGACATAAGCCCCTCCTCAGGTGGTTTATGAAGGACACACACACACACACACACACACAGACATAAGCCCTCCTCAGATGGTTTATGAAGGACACACACACACACACACACACATAAGCCCCTCCTCAGATGGCCAACACATTTCAAGAAACATTGTTCATGAAAAATCCCGCTAAATTGTATTTGATGATTTGGACCGTGTTGTTGAGGATGACCGCTGGGGGACAATAGAAACCGCAAACACAAAAAGTATTTTCTGGCTCAGATATGACTGGAAGAGGGAAGAATTATTTTTAATTCTTTTTCTTATTCTTTTCCCTTTTTTCTAGGTCGTTGTTTTTCTAATTCTCATGTAAAGTAGTATTTATTGTTACACCATGCTTTTTATTGCTCTTAGCTTGACAGTTCTCTACCTTGTTCGTCGCTTTGGACAAAAGCGTCTGCTAAATGACTAAATGTAAATGTAAATGTTCTACCCCATACCCTGTAATGTAAATAATTGCCACCATCAACATAGTATTCTGTTCCATTACTCTCCTTTCCCCGTGTAATATTAACCTACGAGCACACTCTATACCCACTAACTAAGCTGTTCATACTTGAATGCTCTCTCCCCACCTTATCCACTATCAATTTTGTATGCATCATGTTTATACCATGTTATGTTTGTATGTATTGCATACATTTACCACATGTATGCTAACATGCTCATCCTAATACGTGTATGAATTCATCTGCCATGTTTCTGATTGTCCTCTCCCCTTCTGCCACAGGCAGATGCCCCTCCCCCGTGGGAGGGGTTCAGGCCCCTGGGCTCTGTAAAGTGGCTAGAGAGCATTTGATTGTTTTTGGCGCTATATAAAATCCAATTGAATTGAGTTATCTAGCAATACTAGTTTGATGATTTGACTCACGTCAGCGTGCGGATGCACTTGGCCGAGTCCCGGATGTCCCAGACTTTGATGTAGGAGGTGGAGACGGTGAACACCAGGCTGGAGCTGTAGCGCACCGACACCACGTTGTTGGGGTGGCCGCCCAGAGACATGATCTCCTGTCCGGTCACCAGGTTCCACACCTTACACGTCCGATCTGTCACACGTCACACAAAACCACACACCACCGCAGTCACGCTTTCTGCATCGTCAATGCAGCGCTCTTGTCTTCAAATAGAAAAAGACTTTAAATTGATGTGTAGATACATATGTGTCCAACAGAGGGACGAGTGTTTCCAGACAGAAAGAGACTGATGAGTAGATATTGATGTGTCCACTAGGGGGAGTGTGTAGATATTGATGTGTCCACTAGGGGGAGTGTGTAGATATTTATGTGTCCACTAGGGGGAGTGTGTGTGCGGGACAGACAGAGACTGATGTGTAGATATGTATGTGTCCACTAAAGAGAGTGTGTGTGTGCGGGACAGACAGAGAGACTGATGTGTTCACTAGGGGGAGTGTGTGTGTGTGTGCGGGACAGACAGAGAGAGAGACTGACCCTTGGATCCGGTGAACAGGAGGTCATCCGTGGAGTCCACACACAGGACAGCCTTACTGTGGCCCTCGGCCATGTGCACACACTGCAGGGTTCCTGAGCGGCTGCTCTTTGGTACGGGCACTGGGACAATTACACCTCTGGAACACACACACACACACACACACACACACATTTTACCTGTCTTTCAATTTCTTTCAAATCCTGTCGCCTAGCACCACATCATTTCTTTCCATTTTATCAGCATGCTGCATAGGACTATACCATGATGGTAACAAAAGCATAACTGAACACGAATGACACACATGATACACACATAATACACAAATGCATGCATAAATGCTTGTGGACCTTATACAGCCGTTCTTCCACATGCAGCTAAATCAAATGAAGGCAATGATGAAAACATGAATGAGTAGAGCGATCCTTCCCCATCTTAACATAGAGTCACTTAGCAGTCACATGACCGTACCAATGAAACTATTCAAATAACCCTTACAGTACCATGACCAACATGAGCAGCCACACGCAGCCACACACACACACACTCACACACACCTCAACCATGACCAACATGAGCAGCCACACACACACACACACACACACACACACATCTCAACCATGACCAACATGAGCAGCCCCACACACACACACAAACACACACACCTCAACCATGACCAACATGAGCAGCCTTACTAAGAGTCAGGCCAGGGCAAAAACACTCGAGAGGGGCTGGAGAACAAAGAACCTCAATATAGATCACTATATGCAGCACTTTACCTCACCTGCACAAACAGCACCTTCACACACACACACACACACACACCAATATAGATCACTATATGCAGCACTTTACCTCACACACACACACACACACACACACACACACACACACACACACACACACACACACACACTAAGATATAGGCTTGCCATGTACTGGGCCAAGTCAATGGTAATATCCCATATTTGCATGGGGTGAAGTCAGCTCCCAGCACTGCACACTTCTCCCGTGGAGCCTCAGAGTTTGGAGCTCGGTTGGACTGGATTTTCACTCAGATTATTTCAGCCCATCTCATCCGTCACTGATACTTTTAGCCTAAACTGTCAGCTTGACTAACTGCTCAAACAACACCTTCTCACACACACACACACACACACTAAGATAGGCTTGCCATGTACTGGGCCAAGTCAATGGTAATATCCCATATTTGTATGGGGTGAAGTCAGCTCCCAGCACTGAACACTTCATCTGTCACTGATACTTTTAGCTTATCTAGTTTTTCTAGTTCTTATTTAGTTTATTAGCCTAAACTGTCAGCTTGACTAACTGCTCAAACGCAGCCTTGACACAGTCGAATCCATGTCCGCCACTCGTATGGTCTCATGGTATGAGCAGGCTCATGCATCTCCCCCAGCCTCAATATTGAAAGACTGATGTGATCACCACATCCTCTGGGTGCTCGGTGTGACTGCCTATTGGATGGCATTGTGTGGGTTGGATCATTTGAAAACCTGTAAATATCATCTCATAAGGATTGAGAGGAGAAGAGTAGTATCAATCATTCAAAGAGTTTATATATTTCACATGGTACTTAAGCAAAAGGCTTCAGTTGAACGGCGGTGAATGTTCTTCATTCAAAGAGTTTATATATTTCACACGGTACTTAAGCAAAAGGCTTCGGTTGAATGGTGAATGTTCTTCATTCAAGAACAATTCTGATGTACAAAGGACTCTTTTTCTTTAATGTCTGTGTGGGTATAACCCTGTGGCTCTTATGCGGGCATATTAGTTCCCTCTTTTCAGCTGAAGATCATGTGACATTCAGGACAGGACTTGCTGGGTGCTTATTAAACACGGCACAATTTGTTGATTGAATTAGCAAGACGGCATGCTTCCCCAAAAGGGGGCCAATCATGAGGGGACCACTCTGGATCAGGCCCCGTGAACACAGACCTTAATGCTGAGTCATCTCAAGGAGAACACAGACCTTAATGCTGAGTCATCTCAGATAACACAGACCTTAATGCTGAGTCATCTCAAGGAGAATACAGATAACACAGACCTTAATGCTGAGTCATCTCAGATAACACAGACCTTAATGCAGAGTCATCTCAGATAGAACACAGACCTTAATGCTGAGTCATCTCAGATAGAACACAGACCTTAATGCTGAGTCATCTCAGGGAGAACACAGACCTTAATGCTGAGTCCTCAGGGAGAACACAGACCTTAATGCTGAGTCATCTCAAGTAGAATACAGTTAACACAGACCTTAATGCTGAGTCATCTCAGATAGAATACAGTTAACACAGACCTTAATGCGGAGTCATCTCAGATAGAAGTAGTACGTTATTTGCAACTAAGCTGAACAGAGCAACAGAAATATGAATCGTATTAAATTAAAGATGCACAGAGCATCTGTTGAATCAGTATTAAACTCGATATGCACAGAGAATCTGTTGAATCAGTATTAAACTCGATATGCACAGAGAATCTGTTAACCTTGAATCAGTATTAAACTCACTATGCACAGAGAATCTGTTGAATCAGTATTAAACTCGATATGCACAGAGAATCTGTTGAATCAGTATTAAACTACATACGCACAGAGAATCTGTTGAATCAGTATTAAACTACATATGCACAGAGAATCTGTTAACCTTGAATCAGTATTAAACTACATACGCACAGAGAATCTGTTGAATCAGTATTAAACTCACTATGCACAGAGAATCTGTAAACCTGGCATGATGGCCATTTAATGTTGCAGTGCAGAGGTGGTTCAGGCAGCTTGGGTGGCCACTGGTGCTTACTGTTTGATCTCCTTGCTGCTCTTAACCCTGTCAGTCAGGGCTTGTCCCTTGTCATAAGTCTTCCGCCGGGCGAGTGGGGAAGGTTCCGGAACTCTTTTGTCTGGCCCTGATGGAGGTCTGTAGCCAGGACTGTCATGTTTTTAAAGTTCCCCAAGTGAGGATCAGACACAGACAAACAGAAACATAAAGCAAATATAAAAAGGAAACAGAACAAGCATAACAAACAAAAATACACAAAATCAAAACACATAAAACAGAACCAATAAGACAGACATGCCAAACACACACACACACACACACACACACACACACACACACACACACACACACACACACACACAGTTACCTGCTACTGGGTTGAAGCACCCTTGTTGAGGTCCTTTGTATAAAAACACGTATTTATTCGCCGCAACAATCTGACTACTCTGTGTTGCTATTAGTGAGAAGGTTTAGAGATATGTTACGTGAAGAGTTAAAGAGTTTAAAGCAAGACAGCTAGGTCAGGAAAAGATAAGCAGTGGACCATTCTAAGTGAAGCATCTCAGAGGCATCTAGGCGGAGAGAAAGTGTGAGTTTTGCCTCGTGAGACAGGTGAGAGGCCGATTAGTCATCATTCTGAGAAGCAATGCACACCAGCCGCCTCAGAAATAGAATAGTCTACAGTAGGAAGTGCTCCTCTCAGCCCTACAGCATGTGATCAGCTCTATTGATTATTGATCCTTTGGGTCTCAGCCCTACAGCATGTTGATCAGCTCTATTGATCCTGTGGGTCAGTGAACCTCTCAGTCCTACAGCCCTACAGCATGTGATCAGCTCTATTAATCCTTTGGGTCTCAGTTCTACAGCAAGCTGATCAGCTCTATTGATCCTGTGGGTCAGTGAACCTCTCAGTCCTACAGCCCTACAGCATGTGATCAGCTCTATTGATCCTACAGCATGTTGATCAACTCTATTGATCCTTTGGGTCTCAGTTCTACAGAAAGCTGATCAGCTCTATTGATCCTACAGCATGTGATCAGCTTTATTGATCCTCTCAGCCCTACAGCATGTTGATCTACTCTATTGATCCTACAGCATGCTGATCAGCTCTATTGATCCTACAGCATGTTGATCAGCTCTATTGATCCTACAGCATGTTGATCAGCTCTATTGATCCTACAGCATGCTGATCAGCTCTATTGATCCTGTGGGTCAGTGAACCTCTCAGCCCTACAGCATGTTGATCAGCTCTATTGATCCTACAGCATGCTGATCAGCTCTAATGATCATTTGGGTCTCAGCCCTACAGCCCTAGGGCATGTTGATCAGCTCTATTGATCCTTTGGGTCTCAGCCCTACAGCATGTTGATCAGCTCTATTGATCCTTTGGGTCTCAGCCCTACAGCATGTTGATCAGCTCTATTGATTATTGATCCTTTGGGTCTCAGGCCTACAGTCCTACAGCATGTTGATCAGCTCTATTGATCCTACAGCATGTTGATCAGCTCTATTGATCCCTACAGCATGTTGATCAGCTCTATTGATCCTTTGGGTCAGTGCACCTCTCAGCCCTACATCATGCTCATCAGCTCTTATAGATCCTGTGGGGATGTTGCCATCTGTACGGCTGCAGGGGGTACTGGAGGGGGGGGAGGGTTGGGAATGGTATAAATGTCATGCAGATGTCAAACAACAAGCAGCAGTGTGGGCATGCAGGCAGCCAGCGATGGCAGCTCCAGCATCAGCCCTGACTTACATGCTACCCAGTTTAGAGGAGAAGCCCGAGGCAGGAGCCATTAAGTCCCTGTCCCTGTCCCTGTCCCTGGCAGAGGAGACGACCACGCTCGAGTCCAGCTCTCCGGCACCCTCCGGAGTCTCAGCCAATGGGTGAAGAGCGCCAGATAGCTCCCCAGTGGTGGTTGAGTCGGGGGTGGACTCACTGCTGTTGGCATACAGGAGCTCCATCTGTGTGGTGGTTCTCCTGCGAGCCTGAGAGGAGGCAAACACACACACACACACACACACACACACACACAAGTTCACACACACACACACACACACACACACGTTCACACACAAGTTCACACACAAGTTCACACACAAGTTCACACACGCTTTCAGACCAGAAGAAGTCCCCTCTGTCTGCAGCAGCATTCAATGCAATGAACCCTCACAGAACTACTCCATAGGAAATGAACACTCACAGAACTACTCCATAGGAAATGAACCCTCACAGAACGACTACATAGTAAATTAACCCTCACAGAACTACTCCATAGGAAATGAACCCTCACAGAACGACTACATAGTAAATGAACACTCACAGAACTACTCCATAGGAAATGACTACGCGTGTGGTAACACCATCATGTCAGATGCACTAACTCATAATAAAAGTAAATGACTACGCGTGTGGTAACACCATCATGACCGATGCACTAACTCATAATAAAAGTAAATGACTACGCGTGTGGTAACACCATCATGACAGATGCACTAACTATGACTACGCGTGTGGTAACTCCATCATGTCAGATGCACTAACTATGACTACGCGTGTGGTAACTCCATCATGACCGATGCACTAACTCATAATAAAAGTAAATGACTACGCGTGTGGTAACACCATCATGACAGATGCACTAACTATGACTACGCGTGTGGTAACTCCATCATGTCAGATGCACTAACTATGACTACGCGTGTGGTAACACCATCATGACCGATGCACTAACTCATAATAAAAGTAAATGACTACGCGTGTGGTAACACCATCATGACAGATGCACTAACTCATAATAAAAGTTCTCTGTATTTGTACTCTTCTTCTCACAACTAACATTTAGATTCAAAAGAGATGTGATCACATGTGTGGTCTTTTAAAAGGTTATTTACATTTAGTCATTTAGCAGACGCTTTTATCCAAAGTGACTTACATATGTGTGACTTACAATGTATACACATTTTACATTTACACTGATGGCACACTGCACATCAGGAGCAATTAGGGGTTCAGTGTCTTGCTCAAGGACGCTTCGACAGGGAATCGAACTAGCAACCTTCTGATTACTAAACGACTTCTCTACCACTGTACCACTGTCGCCCTATATACTACTTATAACAGTAAATGCAGAAGAGGGCACCTTGCTCCTTGGTTTGGTCTCTCCACAGAGCTTCATGAGGTCAGAGGATAGAGTGCTGAGGGAGGGGGGAGAACTTCTGTTAGAGACTTCATACTGTGGCGTGATTCACACGCTTATTCACACGCTTATTCACACGCTTCATACATGCATGATTCACACGCTTCATACTGTGGCGTGATTCACACGCTTCATACATGCATGATTCACACGATTCATACATGCATGATTCACACGCTTCATACATGCATGATTCACACGCTTCATACTGTGGCTTGATTCACACGCTTCATACATGCATGATTCACACGCTTCATACATGCATGATTCACACGCTTCATACATGCATGATTCACACGCTTCACACTGTGGCATGATTCACACGCTTCACACTGTGGCATGATTCACACGCTTCATACATGCATGATTCACAAGCTTCACATGTATTTTAACTTTGACAGGCCTTCTGATTCCCATAAAATTCATAAAATATGTAAATCAATACTGTGAAAGGACTGCTGAATATTTCTAAATCACTCCATGCAACTTGCAACTTTTCATTGCTTCTGAGAACTTCTTCTTTACAAGATCGTTGGGACCCAGTTATGACAAACAGGACACGCATAGCTCTAACAGCTATGGTGATACTGGCACTGGATATTTTCTAACAAAATGGCCCAGTTTAGGGTGAACCAAGTGACCAGAAAATACACCATTTTGTGCCTAGATGTTCAAGAGCTCGAATAAAGGTCTAGCCAAAAGTACAAGAATGTATGTTGTTGTCGGATAGAGCCCCGGGCAAAGGAACACAGGCACAAGCATTTCATACAGGTTTCATTTCTCAAATGGACCATCAGAAGAGAAGCAGAGAAGAGCAGAGACAGAGAGGGATGAGAAAAGTAGAGAAAGAGAGGGATGAGAAAAGTAGAGAGAGAGAGGGATGAGAAAAGTAGAGAAAGAGAGGGATGAGAAAAGTAGAGAGAGAGATGAAAAGTAGAGACAGAGAGGGACGCTTACCTCCCATCTGCTGAGGGACTCTGTGTTGATTCGTCACTACTGCTGTCATCTCCGTTCTCTGCGGCAGGATCAGGAGGAGAGGGGAAAAAGTCAATAACTTCATTTAAAAAGACGTACTCACTACACACCTAGATTCTTTTCCATAGTCAAATCCACCTCCACCCTTTGATGTGTTGGGCAGTCTGACAGGTTGACAAGTCTGTTATTAAATGATGAGGAAAGCAGATGGGAGGGTCAGCGGGAGGGTCAGCGGTAGGCCATGCTGGTGAGAGGTCAGAGGTCAGATCAGCAGGGCCATGCTATTGTTTTCCTTTGATCGCCATGGGCTGGCGTTTCCCTACCACACCTACCTTCAGACATGGAACGAGAGGACTGGAGAGGACTGAAGTCTGGCTAAACAGTAAGCAGGGGTATGGGGTGGGGCAGGTTGGCCTGGGGTGGGGTGGGGTGTAGGTGAGGTAGGGGGGCAGAATCCAAAGCAATTATGGGAGAGAAAAACATTAGTAGGCCGCACATAAAGCAGGTCAGCTTACAAAAACCAACCTGGACTGTGACCAGCTTCCTAAGGTCCTTCTGCTGTAATGGTTTTGCTAACAGATAGCATGTTGCTACATGTTAGGTAGCTGCAGCATGGGGTTTGGGGGTCAGGTGGGTATTTACATGGCGGCACATGGGGGGAGCAGACAGATGGATGGAGAGATACCCAACAACAACGCGGCGACACCTCATGCACTCGCTCATGTTGTTACAGTCTCGGGTTAGTCGCAGGAGAATGGTTCCATGCACTCAGACAGACATTTAACAGAGAGATGATTGGTCCTCCGTTACTTACCCAGTGGCATGTTACCTAGCTCTGTTTCAGTTCAAGTAAACAGGGCGGGGGGGGGGAACAGAAAAAAGGCAACACACAAATCAAAACACATTCCCCCAAAAGTCAAACCAAAATAAACCGAAACTTGCAAAGAAAAAGAAACAGTGCTGCTGCCACTCTTCAACAGAGTGTCCTGGTGAAAGGTGAATAGATGCTGTCAGCGTCCTGATAAAGATGAATAGATGCTGTCAGTGTCCTGATAAAGATGAATAGATGCTGTCCAAACTGTCCAAAGTGGACAAAATAGAATTTTTTTTTAAAGGAGGCAGTAGTCCATTTTTAGTCCATCCACAACCACGCCAGAAAGCCGAATCACAAATATTCCTCTTCCCTCATATTTGATCAAATATAAAAAAAGTAAATAGTTCAATGAAAGGCAGCTCACATTTCATAACTGGCCTCCTTCAGTTTAATAATATAACAAATCAACTTTGTTTTCCGTCCAGCACCTATGCAGCCCCAGACACCCAGCGGAGGAGCAGCAGCAGACAGCGGGCCGGGCCATGCACTGTGGCACAGCAGGGCACCCTGACTCTCAACCTCAGCCTCTCTCAGCAACAAGCCTGGACTCATGTGCATTCATCATCCACACATACTACATGGAACACTAAACAGACTTGGAGATGAATGAGAACCTAGCACATAAAGAAATACTGAGGAATTACATTCTTTTTTTTTGGGAGAGAGGTGATCAGATGTGTAGTCAGGGCTTTTGATTGGCTAATACCTGGTACCTGGCATTGACACGGGAGGTGCTGTGGGTGGGGGGGGGGGGGGGGGGGGGGGGGCGGGGTGCTCTACCTTGCAGTGCGTTCCCCAGCAGGGCGTCCAGCTCGGGGTTGAACTCAGCCTTCTCCTTCAGCATATGGAACAGCAGCTGGTTCTGAGTAGCGCTGTTGATCTCCGTCTGCTTCAGACGACCCTCCATCACCTTGATCTGAGACTCTTTCTGGGCCGCCTGCAGGCCCTACAGTGGGGGAGGAGCACACAGAGAGAGAGAGAGGTCACAGCACGCTTATCCCCCCCCAGGTCTGCCTCGGGAACACATGAGCGTTATGCTCACACTAGGGAGTGTGGAAGAGCAAATACAGATGGCACAGCTTAAGTAAACACAACATGCCTTTCGCCTCGACAGATCCGTCATCTTTTCATTCTTGGCTTGTCAACTACTGCAGTACCACAAGGTTAATAATAATAATAATAATAATAATAATAATGGATTTTATTTGTATAGCACACTTTAAAATACAAAGAAATCTCAAGGTGCTTATGCTTCGATGAGAAAGATGTAGAAATGTAGTTTGTCTCGGTACCTTATTGATGACCATGGTCATAAAATGATCCATGAGGAAGCGTGATTCTGACAGGGTGCAAGAACTGATCACCGCTGAAATCTCCACCGTGTCTCCTTCCTCCTACAACACATGAAGGCAGGCACACACACAGAAGATCAGGTCACAAGAGAAAGGAAATGATGTCACTGAAAATTCAACCAAATTTAAAATCTCAGTTTCATTTTTCCATGTGCAAAATTAAACCGCTCTCTTTCTTGAATGGCTGAACCCCTTGAGATTGGGATTGGTTGAAATCTAACGAACGCCTCTTCACGTACTGAGCTTTTTTTCTTTTTTTTTTGCACTCTCCACACCAGCAGCACAAGATCACTTTTCACTTTTCACTTTCCTCCTGGATGTAAAAATCATTGCACTCTGTACAATAGGGTCAGACCCTTTCCTGTACCTGGAAACACACTATGTTCTCCCTATGTGTATGTATATGTGATTTATGTATGTATGTCGGTGAGGTGTATAAGTGTATAAGTGTATTTGTGTATGTGTATAAGCTACTGGATGACCTAAATTTCCCTCGGGATTAATAAAGTATCCATCTATCATCTATCTATCTATCTATCTATCTGAGCTCTACAGCCTGGCCGACCCACCTTAGCCTCCTCCATCTGCATGATGTTGGCCTGGCAGTCGGCGATGCTGTCGTTGATGTAGTCGATGTTGGCCCCCAGCGACTCCAGCTCCTCGCTCAGGGATTGGACGGCCTTCTCGGCCTCGGCCCCCTCGGGCGACGACAGCGACAGCCGGTCCCTCTTTCTGCACACCTTCTCCCGCCGCTTGGTCAGCTCTTCACGTTGCTGTGGGGTTACAGGAAGAGCTCGTGTTGATGGAAACACCAACACTACCACTGTATGAAAGCTGGCTTAAAGAATGAAACGGATACACACACCACAGGGCTGTCAGAGCGACAGCGACATGATGCTTCGGAGAGAAATGGAGAAGTGTGAAGTGGGTGTGTTGTTTTAATGAATGTTTTGCTAGCGCCATTGTTTTTGCTCCATTGGATTCCAGTTTTAGGTCATACTGTGCAGTGTGTGTTACTAGAGTGTGTTACTAGAGTGTGTGACTAGAGTGTGTGACTAGAGTGTGTTACTAGAGTGTGTTACTAGAGTGTGTTACTAGAGTGACGTGTAGAGTGTGTGACTAGTGTGACTGTGCAGTGTGTGTTACTAGAGTGTGTGACTAGAGTGTGTTACTAGAGTGTGTTACTAGAGTGTGTGTGACTAGAGTGTGTGACTAGAGTGTGTTACTAGAGTGTGTTACTAGAGTGTGTTACTAGAGTGTGTTACTAGAGTGACGTGTAGAGTGTGTTACTAGAGTGACGTGACTAGAGTGACGTGTAGAGTGTGACTAGAGTGTGTGACTAGAGTGATATGTAGAGTGTGTTACTAGAGTGTGTGACTAGAGTGTGTGACTAGAGTGTGTTACTAGAGTGTGTGACTAGAGTGTGTGACTAGAGTGTGTTACTAGAGTGTGTTACTAGAGTGTGTGACTAGAGTGTGTTACTAGAGTGTGTGACTAGAGTGACGTGTAGTGTGTGTTACTAGGGTGACGTGTAGAGTGTGTGACTAGAGTGACGTGTAGTGTGTGTTACTAGAGTGACGTGTAGAGTGTCTGACTAGTGTGACGTGTAGAGTGTGTGACTAGAGTGACGTGTAGAGTGTGTTACTAGAGTGACGTGTAGAGTGTGTGACTAGAGTGACGTGTAGAGTGTGTTACTAGAGTGTGTGACTAGAGTGTGTGACTAGAGTGTGTTACTAGAGTGTGTGACTAGAGTGACGTGTAGTGTGTGTTACTAGGGTGACGTGTAGAGTGTGTGACTAGAGTGACGTGTAGTGTGTGTTACTAGAGTGACGTGTAGAGTGTCTGACTAGTGTGACGTGTAGAGTGTGTGACTAGAGTGACGTGTAGAGTGTGTTACTAGAGTGACGTGTAGAGTGTGTGACTAGAGTGTGTGACTAGAGTGTGTTACTAGAGTGTGTTACTAGAGTGTGTGACTAGAGTGTGTTACTAGAGTGTGTTACTAGAGTGTGTGACTAGAGTGTGTTACTAGAGTGTGTTACTAGAGTGTGTTACTAGAGTGTGTGTGACTAGAGTGTGTGACTAGAGTGTGTTACTAGAGTGTGTGACTAGAGTGTGTTACTAGAGTGTGTTACTAGAGTGTGTTACTAGAGTGTGTGTTACTAGAGTGTGTTACTAGAGTGTGTTACTAGTGTGACGTGTAGAGTGTCTGACTAGTGTGACGTGTAGAGTGTGTGACTAGAGTGACGTGTAGAGTGTGTTACTAGAGTGACGTGTAGAGTGTGTGACTAGAGTGTGTGACTAGAGTGTGTTACTAGAGTGTGTTACTAGAGTGTGTTACTAGAGTGTGTTACTAGAGTGACGTGTAGAGTGTGTGACTAGAGTGACGTGTAGAGCGTGTTACTAGAGTGACGTGTAGAGTGTGTTACTAGAGTGACGGGGTGCAGTGTGTGACTAGAGTGACGTGTAGAGTGTGTGACTAGTGTGACGTGTAGAGTGTGTGACTAGAGTGACGTGTAGAGTGTGTTACTAGAGTGACGTGTAGAGTGTGTGACTAGAGTGTGTGACTAGAGTGTGTTACTAGAGTGTGTTACTAGAGTGTGTTACTAGAGTGTGTTACTAGAGTGACGTGTAGAGTGTGTGACTAGAGTGACGTGTAGAGTGTGTTACTAGAGTGTGTTACTAGAGTGTGTGACTAGAGTGACGGGTAGAGTGTGTGACTAGAGTGTGTGACTAGAGTGTGTTACTAGAGTGTGTGACTAGAGTGACGTGTAGAGTGTGTTACTAGAGTGACGTGTAGAGTGTGTTACTAGAGTGACGTGTAGAGTGTGTTACTAGAGTGACGTGTAGAGTGTGTTACTAGAGTGTGTTACTAGAGTGTGTGACTAGAGTGACGGGTAGAGTGTGTGACTAGAGTGTGTGACTAGAGTGACGTGTAGAGTGTGTTACTAGAGTGACGTGTAGAGTGTGTGACTAGAGTGTGTGACTAGAGTGACGTGTAGAGTGTGTGACTAGGGTGACTAGAGTGACGTGTAGAGTGTGTGACTAGAGTGTGTTACTAGAGTGTGTGACTAGAGTGTGTTACTAGAGTGTGTGACTAGTGTGACGTGTAGAGTGTGTGACTAGAGTGACGTGTAGAGTGTGTGACTAGATTGACGTGTAGAGTGTGTGACTAGTGTGACGGGGTGCAGTGTGTGACTAGAGTGACGTGTAGAGTGTGTGACTAGTGTGACGTGTAGTGTGTGTGACTAGTGTGACGGGGTGCAGTGTGTGACTAGAGTGTGTGACTAGAGTGACGTGTAGAGTGTGTGACTAGAGTGACGTGTAGAGTGTGTTACTAGAGTGTGTGACTAGAGTGTGTTACTAGAGTGTGTTACTAGAGTGTGTGACTAGAGTGTGTTACTAGAGTGTGTGACTAGAGTGTGTTACTAGAGTGTGTTACTAGAGTGTGTGACTAGAGTGTGTTACTAGAGTGTGTTACTAGAGTGACGTGTAGAGTGTCTGACTAGTGTGACGTGTAGAGTGTGTGACTAGAGTGACGTGTAGAGTGTGTTACTAGAGTGACGTGTAGAGTGTGTGACTAGAGTGTGTGACTAGAGTGTGTGACTAGAGTGTGTTACTAGAGTGTGTTACTAGAGTGTGTTACTAGAGTGACGTGTAGAGTGTGTGACTAGAGTGACGTGTAGAGCGTGTTACTAGAGTGACGTGTAGAGTGTGTGACTAGAGTGACGGGGTGCAGTGTGTGACTAGAGTGACGTGTAGAGTGTGTGACTAGTGTGACGTGTAGAGTGTGTGACTAGAGTGACGTGTAGAGTGTGTTACTAGAGTGACGTGTAGAGTGTGTGACTAGAGTGTGTGACTAGAGTGTGTTACTAGAGTGTGTTACTAGAGTGTGTTACTAGAGTGACGGGTAGAGTGTGTGACTAGAGTGTGTTACTAGAGTGTGTGACTAGAGTGACGTGTAGAGTGTGTTACTAGAGTGACGTGTAGAGTGTGTGACTAGAGTGACGTGTAGAGTGTGTTACTAGAGTGACGTGTAGAGTGTGTTACTAGAGTGTGTGACTAGAGTGACGGGTAGAGTGTGTGACTAGAGTGTGTGACTAGAGTGACGTGTAGAGTGTGTGACTAGGGTGTGTGACTAGAGTGACGTGTAGAGTGTGTGACTAGAGTGTGTTACTAGAGTGTGTTACTAGAGTGTGTGACTAGGGTGACGTGTAGAGTGTGTGACTAGAGTGTGTGACTAGAGTGACGTGTAGAGTGTGTTACTAGAGTGACGTGTAGAGTGTGTGACTAGAGTGTGTGACTAGAGTGACGTGTAGAGTGTGTGACTAGGGTGACTAGAGTGACGTGTAGAGTGTGTGACTAGAGTGTGTTACTAGAGTGTGTGACTAGAGTGTGTTACTAGAGTGTGTGACTAGTGTGACGTGTAGAGTGTGTGACTAGAGTGACGTGTAGAGTGTGTGACTAGATTGACGTGTAGAGTGTGTGACTAGTGTGACGGGGTGCAGTGTGTGACTAGAGTGACGTGTAGAGTGTGTGACTAGTGTGACGTGTAGTGTGTGTGACTAGTGTGACGGGGTGCAGTGTGTGACTAGAGTGTGTGACTAGAGTGACGTGTAGAGTGTGTGACTAGAGTGACGTGTAGAGTGTGTTACTAGAGTGTGTGACTAGAGTGTGTTACTAGAGTGTGTTACTAGAGTGTGTGACTAGAGTGTGTTACTAGAGTGTGTGACTAGAGTGTGTTACTAGAGTGTGTTACTAGAGTGTGTGACTAGAGTGTGTTACTAGAGTGTGTTACTAGAGTGACGTGTAGAGTGTGTGACTAGAGTGTGTTACTAGAGTGTGTTACTAGAGTGTGTGACTAGAGTGTGTTACTAGAGTGTGTGACTAGAGTGTGTTACTAGAGTGTGTTACTAGAGTGTGTGACTAGAGTGTGTTACTAGAGTGTGTTACTAGAGTGTGTTACTAGAGTGTGTTACTAGAGTGACGTGTAGAGTGTGTGACTAGAGTGTGTTACTAGAGTGTGTGACTAGAGTGACGTGTAGAGTGTGTGACTAGAGTGACGTGTAGAGTGTGTTACTAGAGTGTGTGACTAGAGTGTGTGACTAGAGTGACGTGTAGAGTGTGTGACTAGAGTGACGTGTAGAGTGTGTGACTAGAGTGACGTGTAGAGTGTGTTACTAGAGTGACGTGTAGAGTGTGTGACTAGTGTGACGGGTAGAGTGTGTGACTAGTGTGACGGGGTGTAGTGTGTGTGACTAGAGTGACGGGTAGAGTGTGTGACTAGAGTGTGTTACTAGAGTGACGTGTAGAGTGTGTGACTAGTGTGACGGGTAGAGTGTGTGACTAGTGTGACGGGTAGAGTGTGTGACTAGTGTGACGGGGTGTAGTGTGTGTGACTAGAGTGACGGGTAGAGTGTGTGACTAGTGTGACAGGGTGCAGTGTGTGACTAGAGTGACGGGTAGAGTGTGTGACTAGTGTGACGTGTAGAGTGTGTGATTAGAGTGTGTTACTAGTGTGTGTGACTAGAGTGACGTGTAGAGTGTGTTACTAGAGTGACGTGTAGAGTGTGTTACTAGAGTGTGTTACTAGAGTGTGTTACTAGAGTGACGGGGTGCAGTGTGTGACTAGAGTGACGTGTAGAGTGTGTTACTAGAGTGACGTGTAGAGTGTGTGACTAGAGTGTGTTACTAGAGTGACGTGTAGAGTGTGTTACTAGAGTGACGTGTAGAGTGTGTTACTAGAGTGACGGGGTGCAGTGTGTGACTAGAGTGACGTGTAGAGTGTGTGACTAGTGTGACGTGTAGAGTGTGTTACTAGAGTGTGTTACTAGAGTGTGTTACTAGAGTGACGTGTAGAGTGTGTGACTAGTGTGACGTGTAGAGTGTGTTACTAGAGTGTGTTACTAGAGTGTGTTACTAGAGTGACGTGTAGAGTGTGTGACTAGAGTGTGTGACTAGAGTGACGTGTAGAGTGTGTGACTAGAGTGACGTGTAGAGTGTGTGACTAGAGTGTGTGACTAGAGTGACGTGTAGAGTGTGTGACTAGAGTGACGTGTAGAGTGTGTGACTAGAGTGACGTGTAGAGTGTGTGACTAGTGTGACGGGGTGCAGTGTGTGACTAGAGTGTGTTACTAGAGTGACGTGTAGAGTGTGTGACTAGAGTGACGTGTAGAGTGTGTGACTAGAGTGACGTGTAGAGTGTGTGACTAGTGTGACGGGGTGCAGTGTGTGACTAGAGTGACGTGTAGAGTGTGTGACTAGTGTGACGTGTAGAGTGTGTTACTAGTGTGACGTGTAGAGTGTGTTACTAGAGTGTGTGACTAGAGTGACGTGTAGAGTGTGTTACTAGAGTGACGTGTAGAGTGTGTGACTAGAGTGACGTGTAGAGTGTGTTACTAGAGTGTGTGACTAGTGTGACGTGTAGAGTGTGTGACTAGAGTGACGTGTAGAGTGTGTGACTAGAGTGACGTGTAGAGTGTGTTACTAGTGTGACGTGTAGAGTGTCTGACTAGTGTGACGTGTAGAGTGTGTGACTAGAGTGTGTTACTAGAGTGACGTGTAGAGTGTGTTACTAGAGTGACGTGTAGAGTGTGTGACTAGAGTGACGTGTAGAGTGTGTTACTAGAGTGTGTGACTAGTGTGACGTGTAGAGTGTGTTACTAGAGTGACGTGTAGAGTGTGTGACTAGTGTGACGGGGTGCAGTGTGTGACTAGAGTGACGTGTAGAGTGTGTGACTAGTGTGACGTGTAGAGTGTGTTACTAGAGTGTGTTACTAGAGTGTGTTACTAGAATGACGTGTAGAGTGTGTGACTAGGGTGACGTGTAGAGTGTGTTACTAGAGTGTGTGACTAGAGTGTGTTACTAGAGTGTGTTACTAGAGTGACGTGTAGAGTGTGTGACTAGGGTGACGTGTAGAGTGTGTTACTAGAGTGTGTGACTAGAGTGTGTTACTAGAGTGACGTGTAGTGTGTGTTACTAGAGTGTGTGACTAGA